>NW_025944874.1:0-664 GCF_000764305.2 Hyalella azteca | reverse complement strand
GTCCGTGACCTCAAGTTTTCGTCGACGAGAAAATGCGCTCTCTGTCACTCACTGCAGTGAGTACTGAGTTATATTTTTTAGTACCTATGAGTGGTTGTAGAAGGCCCCCACAAGGCCTTCTAAATGTACATCTGTATGTACATTTAGTATGTACAGCTGTATGTATTTTTTTAATAAATGAGAAAATGCGCTAAAAGGAATGACCTAATTAATGTTATCATATTATATACTAAGCTATTAAGTCTCTCAATTAACTGCGCTGCTCAGGTCTCTGCAACAAGCGGCTGGGGCGGCTGGAGGACGCCCTGGACACGCTCATGAAGCTGAACGCCATCATGCGCAGCAGCCCTCCGGTGCTCTGCCAGATCGCCCACCTCTACCAGATGATGGGGGACAGCGAGCAGGCCTCTGAGTGGTCAGTCCGGCATCACTGTCACTAGAAATTAACTAATCGGTTATTTATTAATTGGTTAATTGATCGCCCACCTCTACCAGATGATGGGCGACAGCGAGCAGGCCTCTGAGTGGTCAGTCCTGCATCTCTGTCACTAGTAATAAATAATTTGATCATTTATTAATTGGTTTATTGATCGCCCACCTCTACCAGATGATGGGCGACAGCGAGCAGGCCTCTGAGTGGTCAGTCCTGCATCTCTGTCACTAG
>NW_025944873.1:0-1198 GCF_000764305.2 Hyalella azteca | reverse complement strand
CTCAGACTAAAAGCTCAAGCACCAACCCACCCACTTCACACTCATACTCAACCTTACAACCCACCCAGACTTATGAAACAAACAGTTTTCACAAATAGAAACTACACCACTAACATACTCATAGAACCAGATCAAGCCACAACAGAAACACTTAACAGACACAAGAAACAAATACACACTACAATCACAACTAACTACATAGACAATCAACCAAACAATGTTGTACTCTCGGCACCAGCTCCGGCCAAAGACCCTTCAGAAACCCAATTACCCAGACACACACGCCGAGCACTAGCACAACTCCGTACAAACAAGTCCCCCCTACTACACCAATACCTACATAAGATAGATCCAGCCACACATCTGTCCCCTCTTTGTCCACTCTGTCACAGACATGAACACAACACCAACCACCTATTCAGCTGCTTGGAGCTGGTCACGCCCTTGTCACCCCTGGTTTTGTGGAGCTCTCCCATAGAGGTGGCAGGACTGTTGGCGCGCTGGGGAGAGAGGTTGGGCTGGCCGCAGGAATGGGTGTAGGCCCCATCCCGCATTTGTTACGGGATGGGGAGGGTGAACAACAACAACAACAACAGCTATTTACAAGCCTCAAACTTATTTACAAAATCATGTGCACCCCAAATCTCTAATTTTACCCTAAAAACAGTCAAACCGCATTTGTCTTTACTTTACTGGCAACTGAATAAGTGATAATGCAGTCTGGCTGCTCTGACGTGACTATGCAATCTTCAATTAAGCATTCTGGGTGCACTTATTATTATTATGTTCTGAAGGATATTTTGGCAGGAACCAAAACTGGTCACTGTATATTTTGAAACATAAAGTCTAGTCTTACGGCTACCTACAGTTCATATCCCCTCGAAATTGCAAATAGATTGTCTTGTCTGCTCATGTTATCTCATTCTTATTTGTTTTCATTTGACAATTTATGTTTTATTATCTTCATTGTGAATTTTAGTTTGCTAATTGTTTGCATATGTGTTTTATGTTTCCGAACTGACAATGGAGCTGAACTCCAAAATGTTTTATTGCATAAGAAATATGAATTTTCTTGCTTTTTTCTTTGCTTTTAAATTCTTGAATATTTTTTAATAATTGACTTTGAACTTTTGAAGTCCATATTTTTATCTGCAAGAAAGTGATTGCAGTCTGCATACTGGTCAATTTTTTTTTTTTT
>NW_025944872.1:2660-5197 GCF_000764305.2 Hyalella azteca | reverse complement strand
AAGACCGGCCCTCTCTTCCAGGAGGACCTCGTGTCCACGGTGAGGGTGCGGGACGCCCCATGGTTGAACTAGTATAAGGTTGACCCATGAGAAGCTCATTTTCGCGGATGGAGCATGTTTTTCGCATATGACGTCACTGATCTCAATGACGTCACGGGCATTAACCAATCACCGAAATGCGTTCAAACCAGTCAACCAATCCGTCATGGGAATGACGGGTTTGTTTACGTTTCTCGATCTACGTGACGTAACAAGAAAGCTGAACTGAAAGACGGAACTTGTCGTGGGTCAACCTTATATAGTTCAACCAAGGGGACGCCCAGCGTCGTGTCGGCAGCAGCATTTGTTAGTAGCAATGATACCAATTTTGCGGACTTATACAATGGTACCAATTCAAAAATGTGTCACACTGCAAAATTTCGCAAAATTTCATAGATTGATTAACCCTGCTTTCACTTTATGGCAAAGTGTAGCCTACTCGCTTACTTCGTGGATTGGGACCCGGGCATAAAAAATTCTACGGGACCACAACCTTAATTTAAATGCGTAACTTTACGTATGAATAAAGTAGGAGTATTGATTAAAATTTTATAGGAGAGTTTTCTGTCAAATGTCACTTCCATCTGACGGTGACGACTGAGTTTTTGGCTAATGCGATTTAAACTACGTTGATTCTACGCCGACAAGTAGAAATCACACGAGAAAAGTAGAAATGTTGCAGTTCCAATACATTCATGATTATTTTCATTTGCATCCCATTGATCGTTAATTTTGCATAATTATTGCAACGATTATATTATAGTCTTCTACAAAACTAACCCAAAGTAAGAAAACTTTACAAAACATTTGCGATCCATGAGATGTTTTTTGACAATAACTAATATTTGGACTTTTTGTATATATGCCAGGACGCGTTCATCATCGACAACGGCACGAACGGAATATGGGTTTGGATCGGCAAGAAAGCGTCGGCCAAGGAGCGCCAGGAAGCCATGCGCAACGCGCTAGGATTCGTGGCCAAGAAAGGCTACAGCCCCAAGTGAGTGTTGGTCAACGGCGGTTTTGTCCCATCGTGTTGTCTATATTAGGAATATTTAGACTTTTTACTTCCGATGCATTAAAATCTCGATAATTCTGTTCTTTATTTTCTCTTCGCGACAAACTAGACATTTCTTTGTTAAGTATCTCACCGATAATTCCTCTTCAAAATAACTTTGAAATTCAAATTTTCCCTCTGAACAAAATGTATAGTTTACATTGTCTTATTAATCAGCAAGACGATTCAAGGATTATATGAAATATTTACGTTCCCGCACAATTTTTATAATTGTTTCAGTTTCCCAAGACACGCATGGTGTCATTTCGATTATTTCATTTCCTGCTCTTAGGTCTAACCTATCAATCTAGAGAAACAAATGAATTATGACTATTTCCCTTGTATTTCATATTAGTTAAACACAATTCTTCTTTGCGCTCATTTTACTCGTAATCTGGAGTTAATTATCAAAACCAAAACAATCACTATAAATGCTAGCCGTGGTGAAAGACGTGCTAAAAATATTCTCTTCTTTCAAATATTTTTTTACAAATATTTTTGCCCCTCCAGCACACGTACCACACGCGTCATTGATGGCGGGGAACCGCAAGACTTCCAGAGTCTCTTCAAGAACTGGAAAGTCAAATCGGAAACCAAGGTCGCAGGCTTCAAACCCCAAAGTAAGCCTTCCTTATTCAAATATTTTAGCCATCAAAAAAGGCTATTAAATACATAACAACATGTTTAGTCATGGCTATTTAAACTCATTGAATATTATATGTTGTAGACTTGTATTCTTTTTAAGAGAGCGTATCCACATGTGCGTGTGACATAAAGATGAGGACTGCTCATAGTTTCTTGGTTCAAGTGTCAGTGCAAGTGTCAGTTTTTTCGGTATTTTATTGCATTACATTTTGGTAAATATTACAAGATTGCAAGCAAATAAATTCCATTTTACGAATAACGTACTTAGAAGTTATTTGTTTTTCCTGAAACTGTAACTCAGGGCTTCAAACTACCATACAACTCAATAGACACTGTGTTATATTGTATGTATAAAGGAAGATAACTTTCGGACTTATTTTTCTGAACATGCATCCATGTTCAATATGAACATGGATGCAGATGGAAATGGATGCATATGAACATGAATGCATATGAACATGGATGCATGTGAACATGGATGCATATGAACATTGCTGTTTATGAACATGGATGCTTATGAACTTGGATGCATATGAACGTGGATGCATATGAACTTGGATGCATATGAACGTGGATGCATATGATCATGGATGCATATGAACATGGATGCATATGAACATGGATGCATATGAACTTGGATGCATATGAACATGGATGCATATGAACATGGATGCATATGAACATGGATGCATATGAACTTGGATGCATATGAACATGGATGCATATGAACATGGATGCATATGAACATGGATGCATATGAACATGGATGCATATGAACATGGATGCATATGAACAT
>NW_025944872.1:0-2096 GCF_000764305.2 Hyalella azteca | reverse complement strand
GCGGTAGAGTTGGATCAGAAGCTGCAGGGACGCGCTGTGCTGGTGCGCGTGGTGCAGGGCATGGAGCCCTCGCACTTCATGGCCATCTTCAGGGGCAAGATGGTCGTCTATGAGGGCGGGCACTCGTCGGGCTTCAAGAGTATGTGAAATAATTTGCAATTTTCATGATGTTAAATAAAGCGCCTTGTATTGCATAAATGACGATATTATTTTATTGCGTTCTATTTATTAAATACGCATCGCAATTATATATTATTGCAGTCTATTTATTATATATGTATCACAATTATATATTATTGCGTTCTTCAAATTGCGATATCATGTTTCCACTGACAGCGCAGTAGAAAATAATGGATTAAATATTGAATTTGCTTATCTCATGGAATTAGATGTATTAACAACATTAAATAAATCTATTTTTTGCCATACACGTCTTTTAATGATTATTATCCCAAACAGATATAAATATAATGATTGGGTAGAAAGTGTTTTTCCTGTTACCACTCAGAATAATGTACGAGAAAATTTAGTGACCGCAGTTATAACATAGCTTCTATTTAGAAATTTCTCCAATAATTAATCCGTGATTATGGCCCGTATTGATTATTATTCATTATTATTATAATGTATTCTTAATTTTGTTGATATTAATCAATTATTAATAAGAGCGACGTGTGTGCGGGCAGGTCTGAGTGAGCGAGAAGTGTCGCGTAAGTCCACCTACACGCTGCAGGTGCGAGGAACCACCAAGTTCAACACCAAGGCTGTCGAGGTGATGAGTCACGAATTAATATAGTTGAATAATAAAAAAATACTCGAATTAAAAAATATTTGAGATGAGAAAATAATTGAATAAAGAATGGGGGGTCATCGTGTTATTAATTCCCTCTGTTCTTACTTTACGAACCAATTAAAATGTGGAGCATTTGTTTCGTTTATGACAAAAAGCCTAATTTTGATGTTAATTCCAGTTCACGGTTTAAAAATCTCTTTTTTCATCAAGTTTCTGTACCCAAAAATAATTCTTGGTAATTTGTTGTTCAGGTTGATCACCGCGCAGGCTCGCTGAACAGCAACGACTGCTTCCTGGTGGTGTCCCCCGACCAAGCGTTCTTGTGGTGCGGTAAAGGCTCGACGGGAGATGAGCGCGAGATGGCCAAGAACTACCTCGCTGGCAAGGCAGATCCTACCATCGTCATGGAAGGTTCGTGCTACCTGCCTACCTCAGATCCTACCATCGTCATGGAAGGTTCGTGCTACCTGCCTACCTCATACCTACCGCCTTATCTACCATTTACCTACCTATCGTCATATACCATATATCGCCTATCGCAATATCTACCGCCATACCTGCAGCCTTGTCTATACCAGGGCACCTGACGTTGAAATGGTGTTGATGAATGGTTGTTGCAACAAAATCTACTCGTAATAAACATTATTTCAATTTTATTTGATCGGAAGGTAAAGAACTACGTCGCTTGCAAAGCCAACCATACCATCCACCATCATGAAAGGTTTGTTCCACTCTTCATGGGATCTATCGTCTTCCTCATAAGGCATCTGACGTTGAAAAAAACGTTGATTACTAATTGTTACAACGAAATCTAGTCATAATCAAAGTTATTTCAATTTTGTTTGCTCGGAGGGTAAAATTACTTTTATTTTTGTGATTTTATGTCATTGCTTGAGTAGTGTTGTCGACAGCGTTCGTTGAATATTTATACTCTCGTCCGGAGCAGTGAAATTGATTCCGATTTCGCGATGGAACAATACATTTGGAGTCGCTCATCAGAAACTTTGGCATTTAGGATATTTCCTTGTCGCGCCTTTTCCATCTTTTCGCTAATCAGCATTACACATGAGTGAAGCTAACACTTACTACGTTTAGCTTTTAGCGGAGGCAGTCTGAATGCTTCTGTCATTAGTTTACATTTCTGAGTGTTTTTTCAGTCCACTAAGTCCAATTTTGTCCCAGACCATAAAATTTAAACTGAAATCAAATTAATTTAATAAATAAAATGGCATAATTATCACTCTGAACAGGGCGAGAACCTGAAGAATTTTGGAAGACGCTTGGCGGCAAGGAAGCTTACGCC
>NW_025944871.1:0-620 GCF_000764305.2 Hyalella azteca | reverse complement strand
ATGAATGATAGCAGTTTTCAACAATTGACGATTGATGATTGATTATTGATGATTGATTCACTTTCATTGATGCGAATTAGCCTTAGACGAGAATAACCCTGAAGGCAATTGAGCGAGCATCTCTTCTTTGATCGCCGCTTACTGCTTCAAATTAATTAGGAATATTTAAATACATATTAGGTTTGAAAAATATATATTTGAATCAAATGCACGCCACCAAACCGTGGCAATCGAAACCAAACAATGCTTAAGCATTAACTTCACACCACTGAAGCTTGACAGTCAAATCCAAATTATGTTTTAACAGTATTGCCTTTCATCAAACCTTCAACAGTATCGCCTTCCATCTCAATGTAATGAGATATTACATATTTCCTGCGTGAAACACTTCGACGAAAGTCTCCGAATGGCTGACCTCACGAAGCTTTCAAGTCTTTGTTATCGATGTCTGCGTGCCTACCTCATCGGAGTATCCACGTATAATCATGGCTTATACAAGATACCCGAAGACATGGTAGAACCAAAATAAAGTTGACCCACGTGCAGCTGCGCCTTGCGGATGTCATTTGTTGTGACGTCACTTTGGCTCTTGTGACGTCAAACTGATTTTTAACTATGGT
>NW_025944870.1:0-577 GCF_000764305.2 Hyalella azteca | reverse complement strand
CAACAAATACGGTCACCAATTTTACGTGACACAATGACAGAACATACCCCTGCAGAGCTGCACACAACTTTTCTCCTTGCTATCTGCAGGGTAACTGAAGATATACAAGTTTGAACCTATCGCCCATTCGGCATTCGGGCCAAATCAGCAATCGCAGCCAACGTGTTAATTTGTGTAACCCGATGACAAATCACGGCTTCACGGGTAAGAGTATGGGTGCCTCGAAATATTGCCTATGAAGTGCTTCGCACTTGGGGAAGGAAGTATTGGCATAAGTTAGTCAAGACAGAATTACACATTCTGTTTTAGTTACGTGATGTTTCACGAGTGCTTGCTGCCACACTTCTGAATGGCGTCAAAATTTGGTCAAAATATTATTTCCTCTTAATAAAATGTTAGATTTCTACCGAGTAATTATACAATTTGACTAGCTCCAGCGAAAAACATTGCACAGAAAAGCCAATAATATCCAGCCATACATCTCTACGATAGCATTAAACACGAATATCGATCATACTTTAATTATCATAATGTTCCTTATAACAAAATTAATTTCAAACAGCGATCTTTTTCGGAA
>NW_025944869.1:13634-22694 GCF_000764305.2 Hyalella azteca | reverse complement strand
ACGAGAGAGTAGTTCTTGTAGACTTCCTCGGACCAGATGACTGCGGCTGTATAGTTTACGCTATACTGCGAAATTTCACAAGTCGTTGATGGCGCAGTCCAGTACACCTTTAGGCTCAAGTCATCTTCTTGTGAACAGGATACGTCCGGAGGAGCTGTTAACAAAGATAGAATAATATTATTTAAAGCTGCAATCGTACCTCGTATAGACTTTAAAAATTCTGGAACTAAATTATCGTAAATTTACCAATTTATTATTAAAAATAAACATGGAAATAGTTCCATACAACTCCTTTATATCAACTACAGTTCTTCAACATTTTCCCGAATTTACTAGAAACGTTCACGAGGTTGATACAAAAATATCAAAAGTCACTTTTTGGAGCTACAAAACGCCGTGCATTCACGTTGATCGCAACTTTAAACTGCAATAATTATTCATAGTAACCACCACATTTCTTCCCACCTGCAAGACCTGGACACAAAACATCAGAAGCCTCCGCGCCAATACTAGACCCGTCTGCTCTCAGAGGCTGCACCGCGACGGTGACCGCATCGCAGCTTCTTAGGGAGAACCCATCGCATGAAGAGGTGTCGGTGGCGGGGGCGTCAACCAGGCATGATTGGTCGGGTTGTTCGTCCGAGTGCCACGTGACCAAGAATTTGGTTACGGCATTGGTGGAATTTTTCATTTCCCAGGCCACATCTATTCTACCATTCCGCGGCACGAGCTGCAGGTTGACCACTTTATCTGTCTCGTGCCAGGAAGAGAGTAAGGACAAAAATGTGACTTCTTAATTGGGTTTTAATTGGCTCTCGATTGGCTTTTAATTGGCTTAAACATTCAGCCACTAGACTGATGCTGTCATCACTTACCTCGAGTAGCAATCTTCTAAACATACTTTTCAACAAGCAGTATTGAAATGGCTAAGTTTAAATAAAATTATACAAAGCCTAATTCATCTTATAGTAATATAGCGGTGGCATCGGCTCTATTTGGTGGAGGCTTCAAGCAGAGCTATCAGTGAGCCAAAGCCAAAATAGCCTAAAATTGACATTGTATCGTCCAAACGTGTCATAAGGAAGTACTCGTACATTTTAAATCTCTACACACTACGCATATTCTGTGTTAAAAATTTCAAACCTATAACTTTTCATACCTTTTTTGCTTTAACATATTTGTAATAACGTATAAATATCTATAGAATGAATAGGCCAATCCCATTCCCAGTCGGTCTATCAAATCATTGTTTCGGGAACGAAATTCGGGTTGCTAACGACGCTAAATCTAATGAACCTAAAAAAAAACTATTCTTCTGATTGACGCTTCCTCACCTTGACCTCTGGCAGCCAAAATCTGTAAAGAACAAAATAAATAATTACAAAATAAACTGCTATAAAATACCATATTAATGAACTTTAAGTCGCCTGAAATCAACAGTAAAACATCCTTGGAATTAATAATATGATTTCTTTACTATTAAATACAGTAGGCGCTTTATTGTAACTTTATTGCAGCACATATAGAAGAAATCAAAAACTTTTCTCGTTAACTTTTTTAACGATTTTCTCTGAAGGAAAATACTATGATAACCTTGGTAGAATTGCGTGCAGTTAAGTTGTACATATGATAAGGTTAATTCTCAATCCTATTCTACAAGTGAATACATATACTTGTTGAAGATTAAGCAATCCAAATAAACCTTTATTTAGAAAGCACCTTTATTGAAAATTTTGTTTTAAATTCGAAAAAAACTAATTATGCTAACTTCCTAAACTATTATTTTTCAATTAACAGCAAATTTTATGTCGATTCATTTTACAATTTCTAATGTTCGCATTGCGAAGTGTGAAGACACGAACTCTTGTGTGAAGACACGAACTCTTGTGTGAAGACACGAACTCTTGTGTGAAGACACAAGAGTTCGAAATAATATATAAAATTATGGCTAAAAAAAATCCAAAAAAATCAGTAGGAGATTACCATATTCAAATACAACTAATTTTAAAGAATACCAAGTTACACGTTTCCTGACGACGTATGTAGTGTAGTTTAAAGCATCAATGGATCTTCGTCGAAATCTTATGCATTAACCAGCATTGACGAAAACTCTGAGGAATACTATACTGTAATGGCGCTAGAATCATAGCGTTTTAGCGAATTTTCTCATTTATGGAAAAAATGCACTATTGTGATCGCCATGCCCGTCTGTCTGTCTGTCTGTCTGTCCGTCCGCCCGTGACCAAGTTTCCGTCAACGAGAAAATGCGCTTTCTGTCACTCGCTGCAGTGAGTACTGAGTTATATTTTTTGGCTTATTGTCGAATACTGACCAACCGACAATTGCTCCCAAAAAATATATATTGTCTTCCTTAATTTTCGTTTACGTACAGAGTTTCGGCATTTTTTCTCCTATATATCGAACCGCTGATGAGAACATGAGTCATAAATCGTTATCATATCAACAAATTCCTCCTAAATTCTCCAACTAATTTAGCGTCAAAATGTGTGAAATCAGCGGACCACGATAAAAAATTTACTTTTGAAAACAGAGTTACTGCGAAAAACGTCAAAAAAATATTTTTAAAATCATGAACTGAAAATAATGTTTAATATCGAAGCGACTAGAGTAGCAGCGTCCGACATCTTTGATACAGTAAAATTAACACACAAAATTATGCACATTTTTTTCCTCATGAATTTTCTTGTGGACCAGATGAAGACCTAACATTGTAACTCACATTGTAAATTCTGCTAAAACTTTCATGCAACAGTTCCTCCTCGATTGGGGGAGTTTCTCCTCCCCTTTTGCATGAAAGCATGACATTAGGTTATCTTTCAGTTTCATAATTAACTTTTATTAACTAATTAGACTAGCTGATGCAGTAATAATCTGACTCATGATTACATTAGCTGAAATTTCCTTAATTCTAAATTTATATGATAATGACACCGTTTTGAACTCTTACAAATCAAATAAATACATACACGGCAATATAGACTGTCGTCCAAGCAATAAAGACTGAAATTAATTACTTACAGGATAAAAACATCATAACAGGAAAAAACATCCTTTAAAGACACTCACCAGTTCATGTGTACGAATGAATCATGTGCCAATAAATGTTGTCCGGCGGCTCCGCGTCTCCATCACTTGCTTATGAGTATGCATGGGTTTTAAACTTGTTATCCCTTGAGATATTCTTTTACAGGCGATAAAGTTCTTGTTTGATTTTTCTTTGTTAAATGAATAATTAAATTTGTTATAATCCCGCACTCATTGGGTTGTGAACTGCATCGCAGGTTGGGATCTGGCAGCACACTGCAGGTGGGACCTAATTAATATTCGTATGTTTTATCACTGGCAGGCTCGTACAACATGACCTCATAACGATGGAGATAACAAATTAGCATTAATTACTTTTATGTAAATATATCGCACCCCATATCAGAGCTTCTATACATAACGTGCTGCAATGAAAGATGAACCTGAGATAAGAAGTCTGATAAATCGTTTATCATTTAGCATGGGTGCTTAGCTAACACATGCATATATGCGTTTGATAGAATTAATAACGGTGAACTACATTTCTCTGATGCTATAATTAAATTTGTCAGCAAAGGGACAGTAGTTTAATTTTTATGTCTCCAGACGACACGAGCTCAAAAGTTTTGTAGCGTCTTGACAGGAGATAGATTGAGATCTATAAGTAAAATATTCTACCAAAGGGCTTCCATGAGCTCAATGTTACAATTTTTAAGCAAAAATCTGAGTGAAATCTGCATGCTAATTCATAAAGAATTTTTACGGTTAGTGAAATAAAATTTTTCCATTAGACATCAAATATTAAAATCTAGGATCTCGAGTTATGAATAGTTTCATCGATTCAAAACCACCAATTATTTCAATGGTAATTCAACTAAAATTCCCGCTTCCATTGAAGATTATCCTGAGTAGAAACGCATGTAATGGCTCCTTTTTCGTATCGAAACCGCGAATCGCCTGTGAACGTGTAGTGACGTTCACAAGTGACCATAGAGTATTTGATTCCTCTGCTTTCTGTGATTCGATCTTTGCATTTTGCCTAGCAAAACGAGAAACTTTTCTAACTAGATCTAATCGTTTTTTACCAGCCATCGTACAATGCAGGAATAAAACATAAGTTGAAAAACTGAGAAAAACATGAATTATAAGTGAAAACGAGCAAAAAAAAAGTGAGAGGAATATGCGAGCTAGAGACTGTGTCGGGTTGAGCAGAGTTACATCCGATGTTAAACTTAGTTATAATTAGTTGAAAGAACATAATTTTCTTCAATTTCTCTAATAAAATCAAGCCAGTTGCGCAAACATCCGAACTACTTCTAAATTGACTTTTTCTTCCCTAGTTAGTTCAGGTAACTGTAACTTCGCTACAGCCTAGTCCACCAACTTTTGGGGTGAGCCCTTAAATAGCTGCTAAATTTACCTCAGTACGGCCTAGATACGGACGGCTTGAAGTGTTGAAGGCTACGTTCCGGAAGGTAGGAATCATGATGGTCCATTACATCCAGGGCAGTTGTGGTCTTCGGCAGGCGACCCGTTCACGTCTAAATCTCTCTTCGCGTGTAACTTAGCTAATAGCTGTGCCAAACCGACGTACCGCTATCAACATTGCGGGGCTTACATTAGCATCGGTTGGGCGAAGTTGAGCAAGTTAGAATACTCAGTTATTCGTAGAAATGAGGCAGTATTCCGGTTTTGTCAGGACCGCCAGCAACCTGCACTTGGTGCTGTAAAATGTGAAAAACTGGTGGAAGAGAAGTGCTATTCTATGTTCTCAGCTTTTATATACAAAATGGAAGAGGCACACAAGAAAGAGTTGAGAAAGAGAGCAGAAATAGAAAAGAATTGCAGGAGAGTTGAGCGCGTTGCGTAACTAATTAAATTCGTTACGGAAGGAACTAGTGGACATGAAACTGTAATGTTGAAATCTGTAGGTGGCCGGTCGTTAGCGAACGGGTTTAGTTTGGTGTCTGAGAGAAATAGTTGAGATGAGATGAGGATGAAGATAGCGGTTTTTCGTTCAAAGTGAGTAGTTTTGTCGTGAGGGAGAAGTCAGAACCCCGAGCTCCATGGGGAAAGCCCTGAGAGAACGGGACCTGCATGGCTCCCCCGTTGGTCAGGAAGAAGGGGCACGAGGTGAGATGCGGGCAAGGTCTAGGGAAAGTGAGGTACAATGGCAAATATTTGCACGAAGAAAGTAAGAAATAGACTAATAGGCCATTGAGACAAGTCACAAGATCTTAGTGGAATAACTAATTAATGCACATCGAGAAAATCAAAATCGTTCATCTTGGTTCTGAATAAGCAGGGGCTCAGTGTAGCTAGTGCTTTAGCAATACAATAGGATCAAGAGCGTTGGCATCAATGACATAGGACGGAGATATGTTAGGCATCAATGGCATAACAGCGAGAAATGATCGCGCTAAAACGATACGGTTCAACTTCGATCTTGTCATCGTCTTGCCAGAAATGGAACCTGTTGTGAGGGATAGAATAATTGATCACTTGACTGGTAACCATCTCCTATCATACTTTCAACATGGCTTTATTTCCGGTAGGTCTTGCACCACTAACCCATTGTCTACGTTGAACGATTAGACTCGCCTGCTGGACGAAAGGGAGCCAGTGGATGCAGTGAACCTCGCTTTTGCCAAAGCGCATGTGACAGTGTTCCGCTTGAGCGACTGTTGCGTAAAGTGAAGTCTTTGCGAAAAGAGGGAATTGTACTACATTGGATCAGAGATATTCTATTGGGTAGACGAAAACGTGTCCGTATTAACGGAGACTTATCAGACTGAGTATCAGTGCACAGTGGCGTGCCACAACCAAGCGTTCTAGCTCCAGGTTTTGTTCGTTGCTGCAAGAAACGATCTGCCAAAAGTAGTGCTGTAGCGGATCGCTACATAAAACTAAAATGATGTATATCATATCAAGCTAACTAGAACTAATTTAACTAATTTTATATCCACCACATTAATATTAATACTTACAATATACATTAAAATCATACATTTTAAACCATATTAAATATTTATAACATCATTATAAGAGTTTCGGAGAAAGCAGCTCATTCGATGGCAACATCCACGGCCTTTTCTTACTGGTTCCTTCATAGCCTCTCAAAATCTTAAGGCCCTGAGGCTTCGAACAGGCTCGGCTCTTCCCTAAAGCGGCCTCTAGACGCTCAATATTATTGCGCAATATAGTTTGCACAATATATTGACGGCAGCCCCTAGACGCTCAATATTATTGCGCAATATTTTGGGTTGCGCAATATGACAGAGCGTGTAGGGGCCATATTGATGGGTTGCGCAAAATATTGTGCAATCACGCCCCCAGACGTGCAACCATATTGCGCAAACAGTCCCAGCCAGACTTTCATGTAGCCAACATGTTGAGCGCTAATGACTTGTGCTGCGTTATCATTGCTGTGTCATCAAGTGTTAAAAAAAGAGAAGAGAATTCGTTTTCTTAACTACCTCCTGCTTCTCAGCATCGGGAAATCTTTCTCGATACTTTTCGGTCAATACCTCGTACTGCTCATTTTTTTTAACACGATTCGTGTAGTCTTTACACTGTGCATCCCAAAGTGCTGGGAGGTTTCGATATACTTCTATGAATTCTAGCATAAATTCTTTCTCAACTTTCCTACCATCTGCCATGATGATAACGCGTAAGAAAGATCAGGAGCAAGAAGCGCAACACAGCGCAGTACGACCAATGGAGACACACTAACACGGTATTGCGCAATAGAGCCCCTAGACGGCACAATATCTTCCAGTTTGCGCAATATATTTTCAGATTCTCGTCAATCACGCAATATATTGCGCAACCCGTCAATATCGCCCCTAGACGCTCAATAATATTGTGCAAACCGAAATATTGCGCAATAATATTGAGCGTCTAGAGGCCGCTTAAGCGTTTCTTCACTAATTAGGATAGACTTTACTCCACTCGTAAATGAGATGGCAATATGAATTTTTCCATAGTTACCCAGCTATTTATTTATAAGCGTCGACCAGTAACAAAAAATATGTAAACTTTGTATTAAAAGAGTTTTAATGAGAGGAAATTTCAAGAAACTTTGAATATTATTGTTCATCATGTCTGCGACTTTTTGCCGAGCTTTGGGCAGATCAAGGATTTTACACGATGGTCGCGAAAACCTCCCTCTCAGACTTCGCTGCATTTTGACTACAAGCCTTAACGGCCCATTTGCCGTCAGACAACGAACTGTCAACATCTCGCGTAAGCTCCCTAACATAGAAACTCTGCCTTAGACTGGCTCATATTCAGTGTTAAATGTAAGAGTAAAGTCATGGCAGAGATGTTGTTAGAAATTTCCACATTCCTTAGGTTCTTAAGTTTCTTTTTCTCCATACCTATTGTTGGTATGAATTTGTAAATAGTAAGAGTTGGCTGAAAGACTTATTGATGGAAACATCCGTTTAACTTTGCTCCGTAGGAGTGTACTAAGCCATTCCTTCCTAATTGCTATTTATTATTTTGAGTGATCACTCTTTGTTTTCGTTTTATTTATTTTCGTTTATTATGCATGTTCGAGCTTTCTTTGATTAGAATAGGACCGACTACAGTGTTAAATTTTGGGCTTTGCCTTTTCTTGTGGCATGACCACTTTAACTTTGAGCTTCGGCTTTTTACTAGAGATGAATATTTGTTCCTAACCTTTTGGAAGGCTTGATGCTTTCCTAAGCTCAACTTGCTAGTTAACTATTGGAGTCTGTCTTCTCTTTCAACTATCATGATTTCCCTTCACATGGCCTATTTACATGCCTCTTAAAGTTGCAGCTTAACCGCTTGGTGGCTAAAGATTTTAAGGCGGGTCCGAGGCTGTTATAGTGACATATTGCGTCTTATTTACGCTCAAAAAACGTATGATTTGATTACCTATTATCCAACAGCTATTTATTCCTTTCATTTGATAGAATAACTGCGTTCCGGTGGAAAACAACCTTCGTTCTATCTTTTTGAGGACTTTCAGCGAGACTGTTTGCTATAGAAAGAACCTTCAGTATGTCATGGTGTGTAAAACGTGTAAAGCTTTTTTTTCTGTGAATGTATTTGATTGAAACTTATTGCGATATTGGAATACTACTACTGGAATGCAGAATTGTAAAATTTATGAGATATTTATTGCTTCTACAGTTATGTTGGGCCGGGTTTATTCGTCGGCATAACGGCGATAAACTGTATTGGAACCGCTGCCAAGCAACATTTTTCGTGATCTGGTTCAATCCTAGATTTTTGTGGATACGTCTGGTTTCTCAAGATTTGGACCAGTCATCTCTGAAATAAAAGTTCCATTTGTTTAATGTTTTTGTATTAAGCCTAACAATGTTGCAAGTTTTTAAAGAATAAAATATTCAGTATAACTATAACATAGCCCACGTGATTTATATAGCTCATGTGTGGTAAATTGTGTATTAACATTGCAATATTTCACAGTGTCCCCTGCAACGCGACCCACAACCTGCAGAATGTAACCGACAACCTGCAGCCTGTAGCCTCGGCGCCTCAAGCCCGCATCTTCCCGCCGATACGACGCCATCATGCCGCTGTGCGTCCCCACGCCTTCCCTACGCGCCGACGCTAATCCGCGATCCTACAGTGAACTCATACTGTAAACTCACACAGTGAACTCATACTGTGAACTCATACTGTGAACTCATACTGTGAACTCATACTGTGAACTCATACTGTGAACTCATACAGTAAACTCATACAGTGAACTCATACTGTGAACTCATACTGTGAACTCATACTGTGAACTCATACTGTAAACTCATACTGTAAACTCATACAGTGAACTCAAACTGTAAACTCATACCGTGAACTCATACTGTAAACTCATACAGTGAACTCATACTGTAAACTCATACCGTGAACTCATACTGTAAACTCATACCGTAAACTCATACTGTAAACTCATACAGTGAACTCATACAGTAAACTCATACTGTGAACTCATACTGTAAACTCATACTGTAAACTCATACT
>NW_025944869.1:0-13482 GCF_000764305.2 Hyalella azteca | reverse complement strand
ATATAGAATAGAATAGAATAGAAGTGTCGGCGTTGAAGAAATAGGCCCATGGCCTGTTGCCGATTCTTGAACTTTTCGTGACTTGATTCACAAGGGATCCGGCCTTTGGAACCCGATCTTTCTATAGCTGACGATTGATTGAGATAGCTGCTGGACTTATTGCCTGATCCGTAATTTGTTAGGCATTTTAAGACTGAACATATGCTCCTACAGTATTACATATGCTCCTACATCGAGCAGGTCACGTGAGCTAACCCAATAAATCCATTTATTAATGGATTGTGTGTTCATTTCTCCCAACCAAATTCGTCCTGCCGCTCCCTAATCCTTTCCGTCTGAAATTAGTGAATGATACAAGACGCAATTCTATTGGCCTGAAATAATCCGCTGATGCGAGTCTAAAAACTACATATATGTGGATAAAACCAAATGACCCCACAGTGTCACGTGTGCTTCATGTATGCCGATGACGCAAAAGTTTATAATTTATAATACAGTTAAGGATGCGTCAAATAAAGTAAAATTGCAAGATGATCTTGATAGTTTCGTTAACTGTACTGATCCGCGGCAGCTGCGATTTAATGCTGACTAGTGTAAAGTACTTCACCTCGGAATGAACAACGAGCAGCAAGATTACAGTATGAAAAGACATGGTTGAAACGAGGGGGTAATTATTAAAAAGTCGTAGTGTGGAAAAAGATTCGGGAGTTTATGTCGTCAAGGAGCTGAAATTCTCTAAACATGTTGAAACTTAAGCTAATAAATGCAACAAACTTCTTGAACTGATCAGACGCTCTTACGAGTTCTTGGATGCAGAAGCGATGAAGCTATTGTTTGTCGCTGTTGTGCGCCTGAATCTGGAATTTGGAAACGCCGTGTCGTGTGGTCTCCGAAATTCGATAAGGATAAAATTTTAGTAGAGAGTGTTCAAAGACGTGCAACAAGGTTAATTCCAGGCTTGAATGGTAAGTCCTATTAAGAAAGATTATGAAGCTTCAAGCCTCTGTCATGGACGTCTACGTGGTGACCTCAATGAAGCAAAAAGTATAGTCATAATAAAAAAATAATAATAATAGCGGTTTCAGCGTTTATTAGGCCGTAGGCCTGTCACCGATTCATAACATCGCAGAACATTCACAGCTTGTTGCGGTCGAACACGCAACTCACTGCTTCAATTTTGCTGTGCTTAACCGCCCGGCCTCCTTGCCGATTCTGACTAGAAACTGGCGCACAGAGCTGAGATCGAACCCGGGCCTCTCTGATCCAATCTTGGTACTCTGAACTTTAACCACTGGGTCACCACTGTCATGGTATATACAAGGTTCCAGAAGGATTACTGTAAATATTTTTAGCAAACCTTTGTTAGCTTAGTTTTAATAGTCTATTTTTTATGCGCTCCTATGATTTACTTGTATATCCGACCTTTAGAGTGTGAAGATAGCCGCCAACGTAACACTAGTTTCATGCTAGCTCAGTACGCAGCCCGCGTCAAAACTGCCCAGTGGCCAGTGCCCACAATATGTCGGTGCGTTGGGGAGCGCAGCCGTGCACCACCAATTTTGTGCACCACCAATTTTGTGCACCAATAAGCCCTGAATCGAACGCCTTGTGGCCTAGATACGGACGGCTTGAAGTGTTGAAGGCTGCGTTCCGGAAGGCAGGAATCATGATAGTCCATTACATCCAGGGCAGTTGTGGTCTTCGGCAGGCGACCCGGTGCGTTGATTTATGTCTTCATATAAGTTGTTCATAGTTCTGATGATTAGTTGTTATTTTTGAATAATATACGCGTACGATGAGGTTCGTAGGGTAAATATATTTTTTTTGTTCTTACAGATACAACTTTTTAATCCAATAAACTAATAAAGGGGAAATTTGTTGTTGAAACCGTGGTTATCCTAAAAACGCGGACTTACGTCAAACCAAAACCCAACAAAACGAAAAGCGTTTTACAATTACTATAATTTGAAAAAAACAACATCAGGGACCACTGCTAAAACTAAAAAACTGTGTTGTAACACATCCACGCGTGACGCGACAACATTTCTCGTTTCCTGTCATGTCACCGGTATGCAGGTTGCAGGATAGCCTCTCTGGTTACCTACATCGTTGATGGTCGAGTTAGGTATGAACGCGTTGAAGAACAGACTTGTAGAAAAAGCTATGGAGAAATATATTTTGAGACTTGAAATGCCTAGCACCTTATCGAACCGGGTGGAAATCCAGTAGCTATTTTGGACTATCGGTCAATTTTGGGGTGCTGGTCGGCGTTATCCCTCAACTCATAAATAAATTACTGAAACTTGAAATTCTTCACTCCAAACTACGCAATACGCCAATACCTACTTATTCAAGTAATTAATTAGGGAAGAGGGTGGACGCTGTAAAATCTAACTCAAAATCCCAACTAACATTGGAAAAACCACCTTCTTCTTTGGTTAAGCCTATGCTCATAGACATAGTACCTAGTGGCTAGTGGCAAAGCAGAGAGTTTTTTAGACTCTCCCTCATCCCTCAAGTTCATTTTTGAGTCCTATAAGTAGTCTAAAGTAGACCAGTCAGTATAGTATCATGGATACTGTACCAGTTTTATCATACTTTAGAAATTGGTTTAAATCTTGAATTAAATGAGGAAATTAAAAATGAACTGATTCTAAGAAAGCTCTGGTTTGCCACTGTGCCCCTACAACATGAGGTCATCATTCATAAGATAATTTCAATTTTCAGAGCAGCAAAATGGTAGTATTTGAAGATTTCTGTCCAAATAACCTCTGCAAGGGACTGCAACATTATAAAATGTGCATTTTATTATGAGAATAGCATTCTATACTATACAATGCTACCGTAGCAGGCGTAGCTAACCTCATAGATAGTCTAAAGCCCGTAGCATCAGAAGATCTGCAGCAGGAAAATGTAATGGGTTAAAACAGCATAGGAACATGCACATGCTGGAGCCTAGAACCCACACTGTCCCACACTCACAGCAGGACCCACACAGCCACACTTACCAGTAGTTAGCGGATGAGAGCTGTCTGCATTTATGAGATGAAGGCGTTTGTAATTCTTAAATTGTCAACAAATAAAATCTCCGTTATGCACTTTCATTCATTTTTCTGTTTGCTGGGAATTTTGGCAGACAAGTTTTATTATGTGCATGCACCTTCACCCTCAGACTGTCAGACAACCACGTAATTCAAGAAGACTCCTATTTCTCCGAGATAAATGTACACATATACAATCAGTTTAAAAAACAAAACCAATATTGGTTAGTTTTCGCAAAAAATAAAATAATAATTTGCGGAAATTAACTTTTTTAGTAAGCATTCAGACGTTTACACTTTACAGGATGCTGGTTACATCTAGCTACAGCAGTTGCTGACGTTGATAGTTTATATCAGTGGTAGGTAGTAGCTAGTGTTGTTAGTGATTTAGTGTTAAGGTGCCTGTACAGGCTGTACACAGGGATAGTACTAGCCGCTAGTTCATCTTGAACTGTCCATGCTACTAGCCTCATGTATAGGGGTTCAGCCCCTTAAGAGGCATGCGCCGGGCCGCCGGGAAGTGCCCGAGACGCGGCCAAGAGGGACAACGATGTGTTGATAATGAGCAAGATCCCCATCAACTGGATACAAGGTTGAGTGGATTCATTGCTCAGGAAGGAACAAGCAGGCTTCAGGAGGGGAAGAGGAACTGTCGACGGTCGACCAGATATTCATTCTCAGAAACATCCTAGACCTAGAGCAAGTCAACGAATGGAACGCGACACTGTACGTCCACTTTGTTGATTTTGAGAAGGCATTTGATTCAATACACCGAGACAGCCTTTGGGCCATCATGCGCCAATATGGAATACCTCAGAAGCTGATCCGGCTAGTCAGGACTCTATACGAGGACTTTCAGTGCTCCCTGATTGATGAGAACAAAACAACAGAGTGGTGTCCAGTAAGGTGTAAGGACAGGTGTGAAACAGGGGTGTTGCATGTCAGGATTTTTGTTCCTCCTTGTGATCGACTGGGTAATGCGCAGGACTGTGGAAGGTGAAAGAACTGGGCTCCGATGGAATTTAACGACCATGCTGGAGGACCTTTACTTTACAGATGACATTGCCCTTCTGTCTTCAACAATGAATCACCTGCAGCAAAAAACAACCAGGTTAGAGAGTAATGCAGCAAAAGTGGGGCTAAAACTGAATGCCAAGAAATGCAAGGTATTGAAGGTCAACAGCAGGAGCAAAAACAAGCTGAGGGCTGGAGAGCTTCACATATCTGGGTGCAAATGTCACTAAGGATGGTGGGAGCACAGTGGATGTGAGGAGGCAAGTGGCTATGGCAAGCGCGCAATTCAAAAGACTAACAAACATCTGGCAAGCCGGAAACATCAGTGGAAGGACCAAAATCTCCCTGTTCAAGAGCCTGGTTCTTTCAGTTTTGTTATACGGATGTGAGACCTGGAAACTAACCGAGGGAGAAGAGAAAAAACTAGATATCTTTCAGACCAAATGCTTACAGAAGATTTGCAAGATACGATGGCAGCAACACATCTCCAACAAGTCAGTTCTTGATATGACAGAGGTGGAGAAAATCAGTGATGTGGGGAGGAGACGGAGGTGGAACTGGGTGGGCTGTGGGACATGTGTTGAGGATGGACAGAGCAAGCAACTGTGCTGTGGCCCTCGGTTGGGCACCTGAAGGAAGGAGGAAGAGAGGACGCCCAAAAACAACTTGGAGGCAAATGGTGGAAGAGGAGAGAAACAGAGCAGGCTGGAACTCGTGGAACATAGCACGGCAGGCCGCTGCAAACCGGACCCAGTGGAGGAGTGACGTCCAAGCCTTATGCGCCTTATGGCGCGGAGAGAACTGAACTGAACTGAAGGCGGTAATTCGAAGGCGTGACTATAAATACTGCTTGCGGAAGCCAAACCTTTCAGTGCCCATCATGACAGCGAGGTGAGAGGTGTGCAGCCAGTCGCTTTATGCCTCCCTGACTTTGCTTGAGGCTTAGTTACGGTATCTAGGCTACGTTACGACTCTTTTACGTCAATTACGTGCAACGTGGCAGTCTTTTGGGCGTGGTGAAAACCTCCTACTGCTCTCACGGCAAACTTATCTCCTCTTACAGTTTTCAAGCTACAGCAATGAGACATATACCATTCGATTCGTAAAGACCATACCTATCGACTAGTTCATAATTTTTTTTTAATTTCTCTCTGATTCATTTTTTATATGGGGAGAAAGGGGGGGGGGAGGGGGAAAAATGAGAAAAATGGTAAAAACGCCATAAAAAAACTATTGGGAAAATGAAAAAAAGAGCAATGAACACAGCAATAGGTATGGTCTTTACAAATCGAATGATACGTGTCTCGATGTTGTAGGATGATATTTGTAGGAGTCATTAGATTTTTAAAGTACCTCATTTTAGCCGTTTTCTATGAATTTCATGTTTTCTATCAATTTTTTTAAAAAATTATTGGAGCAAAATGTTCTTATTTTTACATTTTACGTATGGATGTGAAGTTTCACGATGATCCGATAATAACTGTAGAAGTTTTTCCGGAGGGTAGCTGGTCCCCTTAAGGCCTATGACCTTAATCAGAGGTGGGCAGTAGCAAGCTACATGTAGCGGCTGCTACATTTTCAGTAGCAGTAGCGGCGCTACATTTAAAGCAATGTAGTGGTAGTGCCCGCTACATATTTAAGTAGCGATACAAGGTTTTGCCAGTGTCGCTACAGCGCTACCGGTACATTTATTATAGATAGGGAAAGCCTTTGGATTTTACTTAATAGTATTAAATATTACTTAAAATCCAGCATGATAGCTACATACATAATATAAATTACAGAATAAAACTGTACAAAAGATTTCTGTGTAATGTTGTCAACCACTCAACCTCTCTTACCTCAGCCTGTTACCTACCTGTTTATTAGCTATTAAATAACTGTAAGCAAATTGAAACATGAAAAATACCTGTTAGTGGTATTTGGTAACAACTTAACAGCCTGTTATGTTGTTACCATATACCACTAACATGTATTTTTCATGTTTCAATTTGCTTACAGTTATTTTTACACAGTTATTTTTATGTTTCCCCTTCCCTACATGGATGCCAGGATGTCTACTTTATCTTTAATCTACCAATCTCAAAAATAATCCACACATATTCCGATATACCGTAGTATACAAAATTGTAAATAAAAGACTGAAATTTTATATGTTTAGCTATGTGGATAATTTTTTAAATTGGTAAATTAAAGTACACATCCATGTAGATTGTAGGATTGCAGAGAAGGTAAAACATAAAAATAACTAACTTTTATTTACTGTATCTAACCCGTAGTCCCGTACTAGTTCGGTTAGGTTAATTGCAATAAGTTGCATTGATGTGTTTTGAAAATGTTTTATTATCAGTAAATGTTTATGAGTAAATCTCATTAGCAGAACAATAAATATTTAGAGATTTCCAATAATTTTGGCCTTTGTAGTGGCTAATGTAGCAGCGGTACCGTCAACCGGGGCTACTCGGGACAGTTTTGAGCGTTTTTTGTTAATAACTTCTTATGATGAAACATTTCATAAACAAGTTTAGGCTCATTTTATAGCTCTTTGCGAGGGCTATCGAATGGCATCTTCAAAAAAAATTCCATATGCTATTCGTAAGGTGCCAGAAGCAAAAAAAGAGTGTCCCGAGTAGCCCCGTCGAACGGGGCTACTCGGGACACTGGGAATAAAACTTCATTTTAAAATATTTGAAGCATGCAGAGCATACTCGTCTATTACTAACAGTACTCTGAAGTCCTCCTCTTTCATTGTAGACAATGTAAAGGTAGAATAAATGACATTTTCTGTGATTTTTACTAGTTTTTCCTTCATTGATATGATATTACCATAAACATTAATTACCCTCAACTGGAGTGACTTTGGCCACGTTTTTGATTCATGCTGGGGTCGTAAACGCGGGGTCGTAAACGCCGGGGTCATAAACGCCAGGGTTGTAAACCAGGTCATAATAAATTTTTTAATACGGCAAATATTTTTTTTTGCTACAGACCTTAGCAGAAGTAACTTTTCAAAATAGTGTTTTTCACCATTTTTTTCAGGAATTTTTCAAAGCTAGTAAATGTCGTATTTTTCGACTTCCTTTATACTACATAGATAGGAGAAATGTTGATGTTTAGGCCACTATATTTAGTTTAGCAATATTCCAATTAGTTTCGCTACTATGACAGTTTTATGACGTGTCGGAGGTGCGTCCCGAGTTGCCCTGCCAGTCCCGAGTAGCCCCGGTTGACGGTACATTTTACTGTAGTGGTAGAAGTAGCGCTTGCTACAATCTAGTAAGTGTAGCGGTAGGCTGGTGACTGGTAGTGGTAGCGCCCGCTACATTTAGAGCATGTAGCAGTAGCAGTAGCGCTGCTTCATTTCCAAGTAGCGCTGCCCAGCTCTGACCTTCATATTACTCTCTCGAGTCTCGAAGACTAGTAAACAAAACTCTCGCCAGCGGCAATAACACCAGGGCCAGGCATACTGGCACTACATGACTACTGGCCAAAGTACCAGGTTCCTTCTTCCTACTAAGAATTGCATTACCTCCCCAACCGTCAACTTGTCAAGCAGGTACCGGTATATAAGAAACTCTGTACTCTTTAGCAAAATAATATTCACTGTAGGTATAAAAAAATTTGCATGTGTAAAAGTAGCACACATCACACATGTGTTGCATCATGTGACAATGTCACGTAAGTTGTCACTCAGAACTCAGCAGACAGATGCTTCAATTCCTGTGCAGGCTTGCTAGATTGGAATTTTCTTACTTATGAATGAAATTTCATGGCTTCCAACTTCCAAGTTATGCTACATAGATAGATAGGAAAGATGTTTACATTAATGCCACTATTTGTAGTTTTGCAACATTCAATTAGATTTGCTGCTAGAACTTTTTTATGCTATATTGGAGGACTGTCCCAAATCCTGATTTACCCCACCCATCCCATTATTCCATATAACCCCATTTGGCTGTAACATGACTGGACAGGGGGTTAGAGATCCAGACAAAATTGCATCAGGTTATTCTAAAAAATGCCAACTTGTTAGGTTAGCCGTTAGAGTAGGGTTGTAATGCGGTAGCGCTGTAGCGGTAGCGCTGTAGCGGTAGCGCTGTAGCGGCAAAACCTCGTATCGCTACTTAAATATGTAGCGGGCGCTACCGCTACCGCTACAATTGCTTGAATGTAGTGCCGCTACCGCTACCGCTACTGAAAATGTAGCGGCGCTAGTAGCGGCGCTACTGCCCACCTCTGCCGGAAAGGATGGTCTGATGTCGCTATATCAATTTCCTGGAGTGGTTCTCTGCCGAAAAATTTTGATCCGGGATTGCTTGAATTAGTTTTGATCCATCTTTGTTATATAGTTGTACTTTGTAAATGAGGTCCAATGCCAATTCCTGACGATATTTTCATCATAGTGAAGCAGAGTTGAGTGTAATGCTTTCCAGATACCGCATTCCTTTGTCTTTCAGGGTCTCATTCTGCCGGTGATAACTATGCGTTGTAATTCACTTTTCCGCAGCTAAAATTGTTGAGTGGCACATCATCATGATGAGTCAAGCATTGCGTTTGTAATTTCAAAAGGGAGTACTTGTAATTCATCAAGCATTATTCTGTTCCAACATTTAAAGAACATAATAAATGACGTTTTACAATAGTATCACTAATGTTAGATGTTATAACAATTATTCATTTTCCAAAAACTTCAGAACTGTTTTCAATATCAGGTTTTTACGTACCATTAAAATGTCATTTGGTAACCTGCTTTTCGATCTCCCGGCGCCAGCAAGAAATTTTGTTCGACTCATTGAAAAAAAAACAAATAAAAAAATTGTACATATAGAGAATCTTATTAATATTTACATATATATATGGGTCAAATCGGCATTCAAAATAACAAGAAGACAGAAAGAACGTGCCGCTGGTTACTAAACTGGAACTGTTCTTGTGTACCCACAAACATTTTTTATTCGGACGCTGTACTCGTGTTGCTCGCTTGGCGTACAGATAATGCTACATGCTTCTGAATCTCTGTCTGAAATCTGGATACGAGTGCTGTGTGAGGAAAATGAAAACTTCTGTCAAAAAAAAATATATTGGATGAAAAGAAAATTTTAAATAGTTTTATTCTTTTCTTTTTATTCTCATTTCATTCTGATATCGAATGAATTTGTAATTTTAGCAAAAATAATTGCGACCTTCAGACGCAAACGACGTTTGTAACGGTATTCCGTCGTTCGCGAGCGGCGAATGCGAATAAATAATTTTGCAGCTATTTAGAGATTGTGGATCATAGACTGGCGTGTGCTGAACAAAAACGGGTTTGGTTGAACTGCCTCATTGAAGCCACTGAATCGGACATCAATGTCCCTCACCTGACCTCAAACATGGCAATGCTGGACAAGCGGAGAGAAATTGCATTGCAGTTATTAATTATTGTAGCCGGATATTTTGCTGAAACGTAACAATAGCTGCATAAACATCTAACTTTTCTCTAATGTATTATTTTAAACTTCAGGGCAAGAATACAATCTCTCTTCATTACCGTGAAAAGAGAAAGCCCCGATATCATCACAACTTCGTCATGTGAAACGTACAAGCGTTAGCTAAATTTGTCATTATTTATTTTTAAACTACAAGTTTGTGATTGAAATTACTAACAAACTATATCAGGGTTGTTCGTGACAGATAACGTTTGAGGTTTAAAGATACCCTTAATCAATAATCAATTGTTATCCTAGCTATGATGTGTGCTGGACTTGTGTAATATGAGTCCAGCTGGATTACAATTAGTAATATGTTTGTTGGACTTGAGTAATTCATTTATTACGACTCGTATTAAATGAAGAGGGACCCATTAAAACTCCCGCCAATCATAGAACCAACCTGTTACCCGCGTTACAAAA
Organism: Hyalella azteca; assembly: GCF_000764305.2. Taxonomy (NCBI): domain Eukaryota; kingdom Metazoa; phylum Arthropoda; class Malacostraca; order Amphipoda; family Hyalellidae; genus Hyalella; species Hyalella azteca. The sequence goes on along the minus strand of NW_025944869.1, from coordinate 3,536 downwards.
TTTTACGCAAACTTTAATTTTTCATCAGGATTTGCATTCTCTCACTAGCAATGAGATTTGCGATCACGGCATGCCGACATCCCGACACCCGGGCATCCCGACATGGCGGGTATTAGAAAAAACGCTCTGCCATGGCCGATGTATATATACAGCGTCAGATTTCAAACAAAGAGACGCGCAAACACAATTTAATTTGGTTATTATTTCTCGTGATGCGTTCAAATGGACTTTTATTACTGCTTTTCTAATGGACAAAGTCGAAGCCAATCTTCTCTGGTGAATTTTTTTTATATGGCAAGCCGAAAAAAACCTCTGGTTGCGACCGCGGCTCCCTGACTGGTTGGTTGCCTTTGGTTGCGACAGCGCAGGGCCCCAGACTTGTTCGGTAATTCCCCATCCTAGCTGACCCACTGTAGATTTTTTTGCCTCACTTGTTGCATTCAAATCAGAAATAATTGTTAGAAATTGCATATCATGTTTTATTGAACCAGAAACATTCACTTGTATATTTTAAAGTCAATCAATAAAATCACATTGTTCATAGCCCAATTAAAAAGTGGACGTAACAGGTCGCTGAGTCTAAATTAAAAACGAACATTCTAATAATAGAATTCAAATACTGCAGTGTTTCATTTGCAAACTGCTAAGAATAACGAATAATTATATAAGATCACGCGCACATCAGACTCCACGTACATCAGACTCCACGCACATCAGACTCCACGCACATCAGACTCCACGCACATCAGAATCAAAATGATTTTTATTGCAAATCATCATTAGCCTCCGTTAATCTATGTATCATACACAATTTATATTTCAGAAAAATAAACAATTCAAACCGTGAATTATGTTTCTGAAAATATGTAGTTGTGTGGATACGAGAATCACGGAGTGGCTAACACAAAAGTTCAAGCCGCGGTGCCTCGTCACTGCTGCCCTATGCCTAAGAACAGTGAAGCTCTCAGCCTGTAGCATGATCAACTGTCTCCAATCTATTAGAAAAACGTATATTAATCGAATATTTAGCTGAATAATTCAATGACATCTTTAATGTATTAATTGCAAGAATCTATAAATGAAAACACTAAATATATACACTGACATGCAGGGCGGAATTCTGCAGTTCATGTCCATGTAGTTTCATCCGGTTACTCGGTAATATTTGACTGCTTAAATGCGATAAAAGACTACACTAAATATATACACTGACATGCAGGGCGGAATTCTGCAGTTCATCCCCATGTAGTTTCATCCGGTTACTCGGTAATATTTGACTGCTTAAATGCGATAAAAGACTACCAATTAGTACCCGTTGTACTCACTTTATACACCCTGTCCTCATGTTCCAACAGAGTGGAATTCTTGGCATAATGGTTTAATTATATATTTATAATAGATCCGTCTGGGCTACAAGCTGAATTCAAAAATATTATCAGCCATGTTATATAGGAATGGTCAAGTGTCTCAGTGTTCATTTATTACGCCCTCAAATTCTTCCCTGTTGATGGTTGCAACTTGCCACTGGAAAAAAATTCATACCGCACAGAGATTTTGTTATCTATTGGAAATATGTCACCTACAAGCATAGAAGTCGGGAAGGGTTATGTATAAATGATTTCGGAGCGGCAAGATTATGAATAAAACCGCCATAAGATATAAAACTCATTCAAAATATGTGTCTTTGGAGCCGTAAGAATTCAGTAAAGCGTAGGATGTACCAAATGTTGATCAGGACCATCTCTTCTAACTAAACTGACATTTTTGATCAAGCAAGTGGCTGGATTGACATTGAATTTATGGAAAATTATAAACAAAATTCCACTCTGTTTGCTAACCTATATTTCATTGAGTACCTTAATTCCCAGCTGCATGACTCTCGAACGTTTCTTGTTACATTGCATATATGGAATCCAATTATATTTTTGGTTTTCGAAGGGGTTTCACGTTATTGTTAAAGCGCGCTCACGTTATGCCACTTCATTCAAGTTTCATAAATTTAATGTCATACACTTGAAGTGACGAATTCTAGTAATTGTATAAGGTAGGTAAATCAAAGTCAATTACATAGAACTTGAGTGTTTTTAATGCATAATCAGATGTATTTTAGTAAGTTAAACACGAAATATTCACGAGCTCACGCTCATCAGACTTCATGCACAGCACACGCGCTTGTTCATCAGCATAACTTAACTTTCACGGGCAAGCATAGAAACATGAAGCAATTCAAATTTTGGAAACGCATTCAATTCAGTAAAAAACTTATTTAATTATAAGTTATATTTACTCCTTTGAATTTTCAAAAATTTTGAATATTGAACAATTAAATCGCAGTTGAAAAATCAAATAGGTCTCTAAACTAAAAATATTATAAAATATAAATTCGAACATTTGATAAAGAAGAGTAACATATATACTCAGCCTTGATCTAATTAAACTATTTCAAGTCAATTTAATTAATTTAATAGATATTGCTAATTCCAACTTTCAAGAAAATGCGGAAAGAGCGTCAATTGTCCCATTCAAAAATTTAATTCCAATGCTCATATTCTAGCTGTTGTGCATAACAGAGGATGATGGTATGTATGGAACGATGGTCTGATAATTGGTGATTGGCAGAGGCATGATAAAATAGCCTCATAGACAAGCCGAGGGCTGCGGTGTGTCTATTTAGGCAAGATTTTTAAGCGATCATTTATGGTGAATTGCTGGCTAAAGTCGAGTACGAGGTCTGGACTGTGTCCTAAGAATACACTGTATGTCCCTCACACATTCGTTATTCGCGGATCGTTTCTCGCAAGGTTTATTACAAGCAATCATTTCTAGCAAGGACCCCACTATGCCACCCTGAAAGCCTGGATGATTGCCACCGGATGAAGCGGCGGGCTGTCCGCTGATGAGTCGCGGAGTTGCGACGAGCAGAGTCAGGGCGAGGATGGCAGCGACTGTGCAGCGCATCTTGGGTCAGGACTGGTGATCTGCAGTGGCCACATTAATGAACTTAACACGTTTTAAAATACATTTACCTTACTCATAAACTGAGTTTTTTTAAACTGTTATAAAAACTGTTTGCACATCTGGCCCTGTAAGCTACTCGATCGCATATACATAATACTTAAAGTACGCACCTATTATTTCAAGTTTCAAACCGATGGTCTAATTGAGTTTCTTCATTGAATGAACTATAGACGGTAACTTCTCTGAATAGTATTATTCTATTTTAATAATTATTATTATAGCTAGAAAAAGTGATTTGATGAAGGGATTTTAAAAGCTGAAATATTAGACAGTTAGACATGTTAGACATACAGACTGAAATGTTAGACAATTCATGGAATGACAATACTGAAATGTTGATATGTTAGACAATATAGACTGAAATGTTGGTACAATTGTAATAAAATTTATGTGTTAAATTTTTACTGCACTTATGAATCAAGGGTTTTGCATTGAATTAACAGCCGCGTTAATGACGTATGAGTAACCGTTGTTATGGTACTTCTTGGTACTTGTTTCGGACGTAGCAGTCCCAGGCC
>NW_025944868.1:13594-29793 GCF_000764305.2 Hyalella azteca | reverse complement strand
TCAAAATTTGGCATTAACAAAACTGTCTTACGCAAGACTCATCTGAAAAGGTATTATCGAAACCATCCAACTAACTGACCAATCAGAGGCTTCGAATTTGCCATTCCTAGCTCCTGTCGACTCAGTGCGCAGTGCGCGTGGATGAAAGGAGGTTGTATTATGTCAGCGTCATCTGCGTTGACTGACTAGGGAGCATATGGAGAAATGATTGAGACGTTGTCTAAGTAGCAATGACAACGCCTTGATTGTAAATTTTCGCAATCAAGGCAAAAAATTTCATTTTTCCCATTCAAAATTTGAGGACTTTTTAGAGAGCTACCTAGAATTTAGAACATTTTGTGAGTTGGAGTTCAACTATCAGCGGAGAAAGAAAGGAATTTGTGTACGTAGCTAGAAAAATGGTTGGCTTGTCAAACTCCACTTAGTTTTGAATCAAAAAGTCATGAAGATATTATTTTAGTGAATGATCGTAAAACTCTTAGATACGAATATCAAGATTTGCTTGCAAATTATAGCACAAAAGGAAAAGAAATTAGCTGGCATAACTTAATTGAAATTTTTTTCAAAAAGCACCGTTTAGCACGATCACATATTATGCCTATGTTGAATTATTGACAAATTCTTTCACAATTCACCGTGTTGCAAGTAAATCAATAGTTTTATATTGTTTCATATTAGTTTATATAGTTTTATATTTTTATATTATTTACTCAAAACGTCTACGTAACTCCACTTACGACACCTCCGAGCAGGCGTAGAGCTACGTACGGCTTCTTGTACGTAGCTTCCCGCGCAAATGTTTTGATAATACCACCGCTAGAGTTACTTCTTCATATCAGCACTTACGCCACACGTAAGTCGCTACATGTACTTAGCGATGTTTTGATAATCCGGCCCCAGATATGGTTCTGATGGTAATTCATGCACGAGCGGTAAAATATATGGGCTAATGATAGACCCATTACCATGATAAAAAACATCCATTTTCAGTATCTAAAATTGATTAAATTTGATGATAGATCTCGTACAAGTTCAACGACAAAAAAAAATGTTTAGGTTATAGAGATTGACGTGACCGCGATGTCATGGACGATACTGATATTATAAAGTAATGTGAATATGAATAGAATAGAAAAATATGAATAGAGTAGCTTAAACATGCTTCTATCGCTTCCGACTTTCTTCCAAACAATAGCCCCCCCATCAGTTATTGAACCTCTTGCTAAACATTCAATAGATTGTGATGGAACAATCAGGCAATGTTTTAATTTAAAATCATCCATAGATATCTTCGTATACCAAACGCAATCATTTGCAGAGTTAAGGTCACTGCATACACAACGCGATGACAAGGTGTGCAGTAGTTCCAAGTCTGCTCTGTAATACAGTCTGAAACTCGGCCTACCCGGAGGCCCTGGGATGTCCGGCACAGTTTTCCTGGAGCTTTTCTCGCTATTTGTTTATAGGGAATTGCTTAAATAGGGGGAAAATGAGACAGTTTTTCTGAGTCTGATTTTGAGGCACGGCCCTCAATTAAAATTAAATTTCATTTTTCTCATTTCTCAATCGATTGGTAACGGCTTCAAATTTGAAATAAAATTTAATTTTGAAATTTTTTATTCTCGACGGTTCCCTGATGTCAGATGGAAGTTTCAATAGCTTCACTGCAACTAAGCAAAAAGATCAATACTTAAACAAATAGCACGTTTGACACTTAACTCATTTAGACAAAATAAAAGTTAAGAAGAAAATTAAATTGCTGTGAGTAATATCAGGGTGAATAGAACCAGAATAGTTATTTTTAACATATTGCATGCCCGTGACAAGGCCGACGTACTGGTGCAATTTTTGCCGATCACTGCATGCCCTCGATATCTCCCTTCCGTTCCCATAATTTATTCAGTAATTAACTAAGATATCTCAGTGAATACTTTTTTCAACAAAAAGTTTATTAGTTTACAGTTTTTGATCAGCATNCGCTGGATCAGTTCATATCTGTATCTTACAGTAATTTCTTCTTCTCTTGCTGCCGGGTCATGAGTGCGAAAATTAGTATAGGTTGGCAGAATTTCTTCTTTCAAGCAGGTTTCATTGAAGACCAGAGAATTTGTTTTATTCGCAATTTTCTTATTAGTTTTTTCAATATATCGAACAATATTTTTAGTTTGAACTGGCAAATCGAAAATCAGGTTAGAAACATTAAAAATCATTGCCAAGCACGTATATGCTCATCTAACTTTGCCGGCTCCACCAACACATAAGAAAATTCTCATCGACCTCCTTCGACTCTGCACTTCCGAATCACCTTTCCGGGCTCCTGACAACAAAATTTACTGACAAACCAACGGCGTAGCCATGGGCTGCCCCCTTGGTCCTACTTTTGCTGAGTACTATATGTGCGAAATCGAGTACTTTCAGATGAACAGATAAAGCCTGAATATTGTACTGCAGGTATGTCGATGATATCTTCGTTGTGGTTCGAGATGAAGAACAGCTGAGGAATCTGCGACTGGCCTTTGAGACGAATTCTGTCTTGAAGTTTACATACGAGCTCGGCCGAAATAGTACTTTGCCCTTTTTGGATATAGTCGTCCAAGCTAAGAATAATTCATTCGTAACCAAAGTATACCGGAAACCCACAGATGCCGGGAGAGTCCTTAACGCCGCCATCGAATGCCCAGAGCGCTACAAAAGAAGCGCAATAAGTGCTCTCATCCAACGATCCTTCAAAACCTGCTCCTCTGAAAATGATTTAAATACAGAGCTGAAAAATTGCAAAAGAACCTTAGTCAATAATGGATTTGCAAATAGAACAATTGACAAGGAAATTTCAAAACTTCGATCGAACCAAAACAAAATGTCCATGAACCAGAATGAAAATCGAACCATGAAACAGAGACTGCCTCATACGTCACAACCATCTACTATGAGAACCAAAGGACCAGCGGTTATAAAGCAGATGAAGGGATCCTTCATTCTATTGTTTACAACAACATCGTGAACGTAACTAATAATAAAATTTAACTACTGATTTATTACAAAAACAAGAAAATACAGAATCTTGTAATGAACAATAACCCCTGCAAGTTTTCCAAGAGACCAATGTAGTCTATAAATTTTCTTGCAATAGAGAAGGTTGTAGACTTCTCCCCAATATGGACTACATCGGGCTCACAACTACGACATTAAGCCGACGTCTCACGTGCCACCTTCAGTCTGGTGGACCAAAGAACCACCTGATGGAAGCCCACAACGAGACCATCACTCGTACGGTGCTGGAAGAATGCACCAGCGTCGTCATGCGATGCCCCGACGCCAACAGGCTCGCGATAGCTGAGGCCCTCGTCATTAAGGATAGGACCCCAGCCATTAACCTTCTAACTACTGGATTTGTCAGAACCTTGAGACTGTTTTCGGAGTAATTTTTGGTGCTTTGATTCTAAATTATTTTGTGATTTTGTAATTATTCCTAACATTTTTGATTTTTAAGTAGTATCCTATTTACTTGATTTTGTACTTATGTCGACGCTAATTCCATCGCTCAATGCGCCTTTTAACTTGATAATGAATGATAGAAACATTCGAAACGTCGTTAATGAAATAAAAATGTCCATCGGTAACCTGATTTTCGATTTGCCAGCTCAAACTAAAAATATTGTTCAATATATCAAAAAAACTAATAAGAAAATTGCAAATAAAACAAATTCATGGTCATTTTCAGCACTCTGCACGACCTTCTGTTGCAGATGTAAATTAAGGATAGAATAGTGCATGTTTGTATGGGGAATTGTAATATGATCATAATAATATTACATCATCATTAAGAAAAACAAATTATTTAGGAAGCAATGACTCCTCACTTTGCTTATAAATGATAAAAATTCTCATCATATATTCATGAAGTCCGGACCCATGTTAATTTACCTTAATTTGCCCTTTTTTCCCTTTGATGATAAAAATGTATAAAGTGGATACTGCAAAACAAAAAAAATTACTTGTAAAAGAAAACAATTGTAAAATCGATTCCAGCTCTTCGCATTAGATAACAAGTTTTTCCACGCCTGATAATCACTATTTTTAAAGCCAAGATTGCAATACAAAATGAACGATTATCATCCATTGCCTGTAGCAGACCTCACCAAACGAAACGTGTTTTTTCCAACGAAACGTGTTCTTTCCATCGACGACTCCAAGCAGCGGCAGAAAAAGTGGACATGAAAATTCCCAGTTGCATTGGACAAGGTAATATGCGTGCATTTACAAGGTACTATGCGTGGCTGAGCTTACTGCGCACACACACGCCGTCGGTGACCAAGGTGAGCGGGCAATTATTAAATGTTTTGGGATTATTTGCATGAGAACTGATGAACTTGAAGGCTCCCTTTGAGGCTTTTATCTACACGTCGTGCAATTCCTGATCTGCATTGACATTTAATTTACACTGCTAATCAATAATTGAGATTAATCACAGTCGAGATTAATTAGACCTATATTTTTGCTCGATGCGGTCATAACCAACTATACAAGTATGCTCTATAAAGTCTATATAGTTAAATTCAAGCTCAAATAAGACTATGTGAGCGCAAACTTTGAAACATATAAAGCCAAACTTGCAAAAAAACCTTGAAGCCTTCTTTTTTTAAGCTAGTTCGAAGTGTAAGACAAACGACGGTATTTATCATCTGAAAATAGATTAAAGATGATATCCTCTGATGATGGCTTGGGATACGTTCTTAATTTGTTTTTAGCCGTGTGTTTACATATGAGGACTTGAATATCATTCCAGCTATTGATTAGCACCCAGCAGGCTCGAAGTTAACAGGTTTTGAAATACACAAATAAGAGGTTCTCGAGCGCCTGGTCGCATTGAACCCAGATAAGTCATGTGGACCAGACGACTTCCACCCTAGATTGCTCAAAGAATTAGCAACCTTCCTGGACGGCCCTTTGACAGAGTTCTTCCAAAAACCTCGAACGAAGGGATTTTGTCGACATATTGGAAAAAAGCTCAAATGACACCGTTGTTCAAATAATGTGACAAGGGTTTCTTTTGGTAACTATCGCCCTGTCAGTCTCATAAAATTGAATGGAAGTGTCGGCACTGAAAAAATAGGCCCATGGCCTGTTGTCGATAATTGTTTTTTTTTTTCGTGACTTGATTCCATAAAGGATCCGACCTTTTGAACCCGATCTTTTGACAACTGACGATTGATTGAGATAGCTGCTGGACTTATTGCAAGGCTCGTGAGGTGCTAGGCATTTCAAGACAGAGCATATGCTCCTGCATAGCTTAATTTAGTCTTTTCTTGAAGGCGTTCATACGCGGAGCGTGATGTATATCTACTAGGAAATCTTTGATACTTTGGTGTACAATCATCTTGATTTCCAAAGACTGTACTTTACGCAGCAGCCGTTTACGCGAAATACTGTCAAATACCTTAGCAAAATCGAGGAACATGCATCGACTGGTTTTCTTTCGACCAGCAGACGAGTCCAATCATTCAAAGAGACAAGAGATAAGTGGTACAGGATCTACCGGGACTAAAGCCTGACAATCTGATGAGAGATGGTCAACAGTCAAGTGGTCGATCATCATATCCCACTCATCAGATTCCTTTATCTTACAAGCAGCGCTTGTAAGAATAGAATAGAAGTGTCGGCGTTGAAGAAATAGGCCCATGGCCTGTTGCCGATTCTTGAACTTTTCGTGACTTGATTCACAAGGGATCTGGCCTTTGGAACCCGATCTTCCCTTAGCTGACGATTGATTGAGATAGCTGCTGGACTTATTGCCTGGTCCCTAATTTGCTAGGCATGTTAAGACTGAAGACTGACAGGGCGATGATGGCCAGGATTACTCGTATCTCTTTATAGCGCATTTTCTCATTTATGGAAAAATGCACTATTGTGCTCGCCATGTCCGTCTGTCCGTCCGTCCGTCCGTCTGTCCGTCCGTCCGTGACTTCACGTTTTCGTCGACGAGAAAATTCGCTTTCTGTCACTCACTGCAGTGAGTACTGAGTTATATTTTTTTAAACAATGCATGGTGGCACTTGAGCTTCTTTCCAATCTGCCGGCAAAGTCCCTTCGTTCAAGTCCTTCGAAAAATACTCACTATCCCAAGAATAAAAAAGTGATACTTTGGGTTTGCTTTATCATGAGTTGTACAATGAGTTTAAAACAATTATTCCTAGAACAAACGTTTTCCTGCAGCTTTTTCTTGAAACGAGCAATAAATTTCGCATAAACGCATGTTATAAGTGTATTTATTTGACAAGACGACTTGCATAAAGAAGTATAAAAACTGGACTGACTTGTTGCATGGCGCCTAAAAAACTGCAACAACCTTGCTGGAAGAATCTGCAGACCGTCATGTAGCAAGGTGCGTAATTGATGAGGACTGTATTAGTTTTCGTAAGAGGACCGAGCTTCTGTGAAACATGGGCAAGTGTATACACTTTTAATATAACTTATTCTCTTCCTTGCAGTGTTGCTCAAGTTAATAAAGAAGCCACACATGTTCATGAATTCTCGAATAATTTATGATCGCAGTTATCATACAGGTATATTTGCAATTTATCTAAAACTAGAGAGTACATACGATGCAATTTAATACACACGATGCAATTTAATTAATTTTATAAAAAAAGTCTGGCCACAGGAAAAAATAGTGCATGCGTGTTTGCATTGGCAACATATAGATACGAATTTTGCATTAACATGAAGAGATACATTAAATATTGTGAGAAATTTGTCTCACACAATCGGATCTAATAAAACAGAAATAGTTCAATTGGATTTTAATATTCAATCCAAATATTTCCCAAGATGGACGATGTAACTTTTCCACATCCCGATGTGATGAAGATGAAGGTGGCAATTATCAAAATAAATGTGGACGTATGTTGATCGTAATGATTGATTCAGGCAACAGAATAGAAATGTCCTCCTCGGCATTGCTTCAGGATGATCCAGCACAGAATACTGCAAGATATAAATGAATATTTAAAGTAATTGTTCTATCAACCTCGCTATCGCAAAATCAAAATAAGAATAAGTGACAATTATTTAAATATATGAATGGACAAGTCTACAGTTCACAAACCTAAGATTTAGATGCGTCTCAGTGATAATTACTAGCTTTTAGGAAGGTGGCAAATTTGAGCTTAGAGAAATCAGTGGAAGGTATAGGTACTCTAGACGGGATATATAGTAAGTACAGTAGGAGATTTGACTTTTGAAAGGAAGAAAAAGCTTATATAGCATCGGACTACACATACGGATGCCAGCTCCGCATGAACTTTAGAAGCCTCGCTATATAAATTAATTGATAAAGTGATTGAATAGTTAATCAAGTTGATTGATAATTGAAATTGTAACGTTGATAAGATGATAAATCTTGATCGATAAGTTGGCAAGATCGGATTAATTTGATTGTCTAGAGTACCACAGTAAACAAGCTTTATAACAGAACGTATATAAAAATAAAGAATAAACAGCAACATTCATACAAACGAAAAGATAGATAAATAGAGCACAGGAAGAAATTTAGAACTTATTGTGGATTGATTGGTTGAAGCTGCACTGATGCTGCGGTTGACGTGGTACTGGTCGCAAGACAATGCAACCCGGAGCGAATATATAGTTAGTCTGATAGCTAGTATGGTTATGAACATACTGGCTCTGGCTCTACCTACAAACTTTGCCTCTGTTACTTAACGAATAAAAATTACCCTAAATGAGACCCAACAAGTGAAACAACATCAGCGAACCAGAACAAATTAACAATGGACAAAAAAATGATCAACGGTGGGGAAATTTTCCCACAATATAGCATTAAGCACAAATTTATCATTTCTTTAAGGAACGATGAAAATTTCCCATCATATATTTAAGATATCAAGACCAATTAATAAACGAACTTTCGCGCTGACGCACTCCATTTAATGATAAAGATATAAAAAGTGGATACTGAACAGCGTATGTTAGTGAATAAACTATTTTAGTATCGGTTCAAATTACGCAGCATATAACTATTCTGAATTGGCTAAACAATCGTCTAAAGGTTGATATGGTGACACAATTAAAAACTATTCTGTTGAATTTATTCAATTATCATGCAATGAGGCATCCAAGCCGTGACGGAGAATTATAGGGGACACGGAAAACCCAGGCTGCCTTGGCCTGGATGCATAAACCCTTTCCTGTTACCTCTGTACCCAAATACCGGCCGACGCCTGCAGCACACGCGCGCCATCGGTGACCAAGGTGAGATGGCTGGTGCGAGCGGGCAGTTATTAAATGTTTGTGGACTATTTACATGAGAACTAATGAACTTGAAGGCTCATTTTGAGGCTTTCATCTCCACGTCGTGCAATTTCTTATCTACATTGACATTTAATTAACGTTGTTAATCAGTAATCAAAATTAATTCCAATCGAGATTAATTAGACTTTTATTTAGCTCGATGCTTACATTTCTTAAATTACCTGATATTTATTCGAACCTAAATTTAGAACATATATGGTGTATTATTACTGAATGAAATTACACGTAATCGAAATAAATTCAACCTGACAGCCTTGCAAATGTGTTGAGAGTGGAGTTTTGAAGTTGCAGTTGGTAATCTGCACTGTTCGACCAAGACACGCTTGACCTGGTTTGCAACAGAGAGATACAATTTTTTTCTGTCCAACGCGACGAGTTGATAGCGTCATCTCATGGCCAAGTTGATGACTTCACTACAACAGAAACGACTTTTTTTTTCAGGTCTTTGGCTTCATTTCCTAAAAATTTATTTCTGTGCCATGCTGCTACAATCATTCACGTGTAATTTAATTAATTAAACTCGTCTTCTTTCTCCTCATAGGTAGATTCACAACTTGCATTCCTGCTCAGCGTCAGCTTCAAATAAAAATGAAGGTTTGTTATTTTTTAAGCGTTACCACTTGTCTTGTAATGAGTTAATTTCCTTTTACGAGCAATTTGATACTTATAGATATGAATATTTAAAAAAATGTTTCAAAATTATTTCTCTTTCAATAATTCGCACTTAATACTAAGGTTTTATTTCGAATAATAGTTTGATTGATATAATTAGTAGCAGTATTGATGAAAAACAATGTGTTTATCAAGACGTGTCACATATGATGTTCAAATTTAAGGCTTTTACTTTACGTAGGAATTCATATTTATTATACAGATATGGTACTGATGGTAATTCATGCACGAGCGGTAAAATTTATGGGCCAATGATAGACCCATTACCATGATAAAAAACATCCATTTTCAGTATCTAAAATTGATTAAATTTGATGAAAGATCTCGTACAAGTTCAGCGACAAAAAAAAAATGTTTAGGTTATAGAGACTGACGTGACCGCGATGTCATGGACGATACTGATATTATAAAGTAATGTGAATATGAATTGAATAGAAAAATATGAATAGAGTAGCTTAAACATGCTTCTATATCGCTTCCGACTTTCTTCCAAAAAATAGCCCCCCATCAATTATTGAACCTCTTGCTAAACATTCAATAGATTGTAATGCAGCAATCCGGCAATGTTTCAATTTAAAATCATCCAATTAAGGATATCTTCGTTTACCAAACGCAGTCATTTGAAGAGTTAAGTTCACTGCATACACAACGCGATGACAAGGTGTGCAGTAGTTCCAAGTCTGCTCTGTAATACAGTCCGAAACTCGGCCTCCCCGGAGGCCCTGGGATGTCCGGCACAGTTTTCCTGGAGCTTTTCTCGCCATTTGTTCGTAGGGAATTTCTTTAATTGGGGAAAATGAGACCGTTTTTCTGAGTCTGATTTTGAGGCACGGCCCTCAATTAAAATTAAATTTTATTTTTCTCATTTCTCAATCGATTGGTAAAGGCTTCAAATTTGAAATAAAATTTAATTTTGAAATTTTTTATTCTCGACGGTTCCCTGATGTCAGATGGAAGTTTCAATAGCTTCACTGTAGTCGCGTTGTCATCACCTTCAGTCGCGTTGTCATCACCTTCAGTCGTGTTGTCATCACCTTCAGTCGCGTTGTCATCACCTTCAGTCGCGTTGTTCATCACCTTCAGTCGCGTTGTCATCACCATATGAGCAACTTAGCCTTCGCTCGAGAGCAGCATCGCAGGTGCAGATTGCGTGCAGCGTTCCTCCAGGCGAGGTTTGCCAGCGAATCAAGTATACAATCAAGCATGCAGCGGCAGTGCGTCCATTTCCGAAAATTTGATATCGAAAGATTGACATGCGGTGAATAAAATCTTAAGATTAGAAATATATATGAACTTAAACGAATCGTCTATATATCAAGCGTAGTGCTTCAAATTCTGTAATGCACGTTTCATCATTATATTTTTCCTAATTAAGGATTATTGTAAGATGCAATATTGAATTGCGCTCTATGGAAGGCTGCATACATGTCTAGACCACCGCCAGTTCAGAGGCAAGCCTGACGTAAAGGACTTTCTTATAGTCTAGTCCTTTGGGAACTTTGTGGCTATTCCATTACGAGCCATCATGCATGGCAGCATAAGAACGAACATTCCATTACGCACGGTTTCTGGAAATAAATAACAAATATACATAAGAAAAGTATATAAGAAAAAAGGTACGCTTTTTACATTAAATAATAATATATGATCTAAGATGAAACAATGAATAAACAGGATAATCAATAATTCAAGAAAGCAAACAATAAATCGAACGATCCGAATAGCTTGGTTCCTCTGGTAGTGCAGGCATCCGTATATCAAGGGCTAACCATGAATGCCGTGACGCTGGTGAAATCAACTGCATCGAAGAAGGCTAATTCTATTGCTACAAATTTCAGATTAAGGGAAAATGGCGGCTACACCAGATGAAGCGAGCTTTATCTGAGAGCCACCAGGTCCGATGAAATGAGCAGGCCGCCATCACTGATATAAAAGGAGTTCATGGTCAGCAGGCCTTCGGATGTTGTTAAGATATTATTAACCTTGATGATGGGAGCTGACAGCTATAGATTTTAATAAATGTTAATGACCATTTGAAGAACCACTAAATTTACCTTGCTTTGCATACTGATGTCTGCACGTCTGGCCAAACGAATCTGTTCTAACAGATATCGGGTACAAGCATCAAAAGTCTGTAAACCACGACATAAAAAGCTCGGAAGCTTGAACCCTTGGTGTAGAATCTGTGACTTCTGGCCTTTATCCTGACAATATAGAAGTCTGGAAACATTATATTGGTAGGACAGGAAGTAAAATAGCTTACATATTGACGGCTGACTTCGGAACTTAGTTTCCTCACACAACAAGCCTATGTGTTTTTTTCTTTTATTCTCCCAGTTCTCACTTGATACTTTCGACGTAGTAGTCAGTTAGCTCTTCCAGGCAGCTAGCTCCTCATTTGATTGCATGTATGATAGATGGCACAGTCCAGAAGAGAAGAAAGCAAAAAATTCGTTAGCTAGTGATAGCACTCATGCAGAATCGAATTAAGAGGCCCGGCCGTCCCGTCCAGAATTTGTCAAGCCTGTTTGCCTGGAGGCAGCTACGACACTGTCTGGATTCTGGAAGACAATTCCATGTAGACGCAACTCTCTCTAAAAAGAAGCTTGCTCTCACGTTTCATCTGTTGCGTTTTGGCAAGCTTCAACCTGTTACCTCGCATGTCCCTGCCGCTGTGAAAGCGCATATGCGGTCGATCCACATCTTGGCCCCGTGAACATACTTGAAGACATCCATCACGTCTCCTCTCAGTCTGTGGTGTTCCGAGCTTGGCAGACCCTATGACTTCCAGACGCTGGGTAAGGATTGGTTTGATTGTGTTGCTCTTCTCTGGACATCTTCCAGGTCGGTGTTGCGGATGTAATGCCGTGGCTGCCATACCGAGTGCCTTAACTCGAGAATTGGCCGGACTTTAAGGGAATGGGATAGGAGAACGAACGCCTCGTGAGTTAGGAAGTCGAATATGAGTATGATGATCAACACGATCCTGTTTGCCTTTCCAGCTGCTTGAGCTACAATACACTTTAAATTTAGGTTTCTATCAACTAGTACTCCCAATGCCTTCTCTCCTTCAGCGGCGTGACATGGTACTCATTGCCCATAGTGCCCCAACTAATGGGTGCTTCTTTTTAAATTTACTTTGGCATTTTTGTGACTGTAGTAGTAGGTTATAAATTTGATATTCGAATTACTTGGGATGTTATCATGATATGAATACTACGAATGTTATAAGAACAAAAGCCTATGACTGTAACTACTACCCTCTCCTGTAATATACGAACAAGTTTCCTCTCTAACCTTTTCTTTACTATCTTTTATGCCTAAACAGCAACAATATCATCTTGAAAAAAACTCCAATTAGATGGGTGTTACGCGGTGGCTACATAGACGTTTTGAAAGACTGCCACCGAATCAGTGAACGTTATTTTGAGTCACCATGCCCCAAATTCTCGAATTAGACTATTAAAGCTATAAGTAAATTAGATTTTAGTTACGTAGCACAAGAGGCATATTTGTAATAGACATGTTTTTCATTTTTCGAGTATATTTTAAACATAACTTGTAATATGTTTGTCCGGCAAGTGGCATCACTAATTTTGAAAATGAAAACTTTGTTATTCCAATATATTAGAGATGATTTTTTTTTGTGATGGATATGGAAATTTATAACGATATTGAAGATGCTGGTTTAATTGTTTGATCGTCAATTGCTTTAATTCTGTCAGGTTGGTTTCCGTAGTGGCTTACTTTAGGCGCTTATACAAGTTTTCGTATGAATAGGTTTCGGAAAAAAATCGTACAGAGAGAGAGTTACAATGAAACACTGGTATATTTAATATTATATTGGAAATTCAAGTTCTCATCCTTCCTGAACCATTGCACGGTCTTCTAATTGTCTGACTTAGTGACAATATGTCACTACAAACTCGCGATGCGCGCCTGAACTCGTATGGAACGCGTAATGAACTCGCATACAATTCTCGGGTGAGGCGCGGTTAACTAAAGGCTAGACAGCGACATCATTCACTCAATGTTTATCAATACATCGCCAAATCTGCCAACTAATTTAAATGTTATATTAATTTGGCAGCCAAATGACACCATAACTGCATATAACTGACAAGTGCTTATTAATATTCATGGGCTAACTTGTTATTCCTTAATCCGCTCGCTCAGAAAGTCTCGTTTTGTCTCGAAAAGTCAAGGTATGCTTCGGCTCGTTACGCGAATTCCCGTTTCATTTCTACTTGTCTCGTTTCGTTTCATAATTGCCGGGACACAAGTCTTGTCCCGGTTCATACATCTCGTCCCGTTTGTCCTGGTTCATTTCGAGAAAATTATTCCGAGACGCAGGAGCCTAGATCGTGCCGATAATATAATTCTTGCGTAGTGCTTGAAACTTGAACCTTCATGTTTGCCAGCGTTGTAATCGTTGGACATATCGTGGCCTTTCGTGTTGTCTCGAGGCTGAGTAACAACCGTAGAAAAAAACGTTAGCCGTACAAATATGCGAAGTTACGACCGTTACTTGTAGATTTCTGATGTTTTTATATCGGAGCTGGAGTGATATGAACGTCGCGGAGTTCTGCGTGGCCGTTATTTCTGACCCAGCCGCCCGACGGCTGTGGCCATCACATACTTCTGTATACTTCTGCGGAGATAGCTGCAGACCGTACTGGCGTGACGATCACGGCCGTTGGCCGGCGGGATCAGAAATAACGGCCGCGCGGAACTCTGCGTCGTTCATATCACTCCAACTCTGATATAGTAACGCCAGAAATCTACGACTAACGGTCGTAACTTCGCTTATTTGTACGATCAACGTTCGGATAAGTTTTTATCATTTAAATAATATGAAGGTTGTTCGATTCGTGGGTCATGGGTTAAATTTCTCAAAAACGTTTATAAGAGTTTCCACACGGGAGAGATTAGCAGGATTCATGCAAGTGAACTTGATAGGGTTGTGAGCGACAATTTATGTATAGAGCATACCACTGAAGTAAACTTAAACACACGTTTTCGTGGGCATCCACCGCTCAACTCTATTTATTTATGAACTGATGCGAATGGCATTGAAAACCTATCATATTTTATATATTCTCTGAAGGAGTAATTAATCGAAGTTTTTTATCGCTCTTCGACAAGACGCACGCTGCACATGCCGGACGAGAGTCGGTCAAGTACGCACCAATCTAAATGAAATGTTTAAAATATCATATCGATATCAAAATGAATCGGAAGAAACTATAAAAATATTTGAAGCCCGATTAATTTTCAGTTATAATGCAAAATCGCTAGCTGCTACGCCAGAGGCTCGGTTATTGAACAATAGCATTGATGAATACATCAGGAGAAATAAAGAAAAGAAAGAAACTCAGCACTCACCACAGACCATCGAAGACGCAATCTACTTCTCAAGCCCGTTTCGTCTCCACGGATTTGCGACCTCAGCATGCCCTTACCTCCACGCTTGCCCCGACTCTCCAAATCGCTGCAGCCAAAGACAGGCCCTACCCCCTCACTTGTCCCGCCATTCTACCTTGTTGCAGCTAATGAGGTTGTGTTTGGTGGTTAAATTTCTTTATTTTGAGAGTCGGAGTTATTAATGTGAAGGTAGTGCCATGCTGGATGCCTCAAACCCAACACTCGCTGCTCGAGTCTTGGTGACTTGAGCCTCTGTTCGGGTTTTGACAATATCGTAGAGTGTTATTATAACGAATATGAATAAGCCTCGAACATGTCTTTGAGTGTTATTGAAACGTACATATAAGGGGAAAGTATTATTTGTAAACTAGTTTCGAACAATAAATAGTAACGATAATTGCACTTTACCAGACTATGCTTATTTTTGGCCCAGTGACGTAAGCAAAATTGTTAAAAAAATTAAAAAGAACTTAACCTGGCTGGACCTAACCTTAGTAGAAAGGTGTCAGGCAACGTAAAGAAGGGTTTTATACACACCTAACTCTAATCCTAACCTAACGAGGTTGGCGTTTTTATAATGTCCGGTAGCGTAGTTCATTTATTTTCGTGTCCGGCTTTTAAGTACAAACAAATTGCAGAGTTAATAACCGGACTCGATTTTTGTCCGGTTTTCTAACCCCTGTCCGGTAATGTTACCAATTTTGTCCGGTAATTGTTCGAAATTCTTATATATATATATATATATATTTCTTTGGTTATATAACCAATATATATATATTTCTTATATATATATATATTTAGTATTAGATGGCAGAATTTAGTTGTTTATACACGTGAAATTGATGACCAGAGAATTAGTTGATTTATATTATCAGGAAATGGAACTTTTCTTCAGATGACGGTAGATCAAAGGCAAATTTCAGGAAGTAGTCTTTCTTTATTAACGACGTTTCGAATGCAACAAACATTCATTTTCAAGTTAGAAGAGGCATTAAACACTGAATTTTTGGTGGAAATAAGTACATAATATAAGTAAATAGGATACAACAGTAAAATCTTGGACCAAAAATTACTCGGAAAATTCTTTTAAAGTTCAGACAAATCTGGTAGTCAGAAAATAGATAGCTGGGCCTATACTTTCAAAAAAGTTAAGAGATCGTAAGTTCATCCGCCAATCATTGACGGCCTTCCAAGCAAAATCCACCAATCATAGACAAGAAAATAGAGCGTAAGTACTTACGTTCACTTAGTGAGTTTTGAAAGTATGGCCCTTGGAGTCCAATCTGTAGAGATGAGGGGTTCAGCTATCGCAGGTCGGTCGTTGTCGGGCCACTGCTTGATCACGATGCTGGTGAGTCCCTTCAGCGCAAAGCGAGTGACGGTCTGGTTGTAAGCCTGTCTCGCGTGGTTCACCTGCCCTCCAGTTTGAGACAGTTTTCACCTGCCCTCCAGGACAACATCGGACAGATTGGACTAACAATCAAGACACTTGGCCGCTGTCTCGTTAGCTACCTTCAAACTGAGATGAGAGCCTCAGCGATAGCTGAGGCTCTCATCATAGAATAGAATAGAAGTGTCGGCGTTGAAGAAATAGGTCCATGACCTGTTGCCGATTCTTGAACTTTTCGTGACTTGATTCACAAGGGATCCGGCCTTTGGAACCCGATCTTTCCATAGCTGACGATTGATTGAGATAGCTGCTGGACTTATTGCCTGCTCCGTAATTTGCTAGGCATTTTAAGACTGAACATATGCTCCTGCATAGCTTCGTCTAG
>NW_025944868.1:0-12850 GCF_000764305.2 Hyalella azteca | reverse complement strand
AGCTTTTTGTGCACTTTCACTTTGATTCATGCGTTTATTTCTTACATTATTTACAGGCCTGGTTCTATGGACATGACTTCTTACTTGTCTTCCAGCTCCGCTGACTGACCGTGTGCGGTCGGTGTTGTCTTGACATCGTGAAGGTGGTTGACCCGAGTCTCCATTCTTTTCCGCCTGAGTCTCTCCTGCCATTTCTTGCGAAAATTTTCTCTCTCTAAAGGGGCCTTCTTAACAAAGACTGAATTAAGTTTAGGTTTAGTAACTTTTTAACTTAAGGTAAATTTTTAAGTTTAGGTGACTTTTAAGTTTTAATTAAGTTTAGGTAACTTTTTTCTTTTCATTTTTATCTCCCAAACATTTGGTTTTCAACACTCGGATAGTTTTGAGGAACACATTAAATGCACAGTAACATAGAACAAGTGCTAGCAGAATAAAATCAAGGCTGAGGAGCTCTATCCAGGACAGGTGTCGCGCTGGGGACTTGAGGTGCGGCGCTCCCCGGAAGCGAGCCGCATACTCGGTCCAAAACACTGCGCGGTCAAGCGCTGTTTCTTCCTGGTCCCGGAACACCCGGGATACGAAGGCCATCTTTTCCCCGTAACTGCAACGAAATGATTAACCATATAATCTGGAGCATTTTACGACCGCATCGTGAACGCAACCAACCTCTTTGAGTTGACAACGTTGATTATGAGTGTACAAAAAATAATATCTTAAATGAGATTATTTGACGTGTGTGTTACGTTCCAGACCTCGATCGACTGCGATAGATGAAAACCTCGATGAGGTATTGGTCGACTGAGTGCTTATTTAAGTATTGCAATTATTTGCAATTATTTAATAATGCGCTAATTTTTGGATATAATAATAAAAGTTATGTGTATTTTTCAAAGAAAGACTCGTTCAAACCCAAATTTTACTTCGATCTTCAAATTGCCTATCGTTTTCAAAATATGATAAACCTATTGTGCGTCTTATATACGAAATTTATTAACAACAATGTCAATTACAACACTTCTGTTCAACTTCATTTCTTGTTTGTTTGTCTGTCTTCTACACGTCTTATAATCGATATTCAACACACTTCTATCGGTCCAATTGATCTGAAATTTTGCACATTCGCGTTAAGTCGGAGACAATGCATACATCAATTGACACACTGTATTATTTGGAAGTGTTGTCTTTAAAAAGCAATATTTAAAGACAACATTTTTAAACGCATATTATTTTTAATCTAATCTTAAGCTGCCCGTTTTGAAATTCCATACCATTCTCCCTTTAAGAATATACAGTAATACAAGTCCAGTTAATATTGGGACCAGATAAGTATCATGGATACGTGCTCGAACGGCCTCTATATATTTCCAGAGACGAGCATCAAACACATAAAGTATAGTATAGTATAGTATAGTATTTTCGGCATTAAATAAATAGGCCTAGATAGGCCTGTCGCCGATTCTTGTACTTTTCTTGACTAGACTGGCCTTACGGACGGTAGATTTAAAATCGCTTCTAGATATCAGTCCTCATCATTAAGGATAGGACCCCAGCCATCAACCTTCAAACTACTGGATTTGTCAGAACCTTGAGACTGTTTTCGGAGTAATTTTCGGTGCTTTGATTCTAAATTATTTTCTGATTTTGTAATTATTCCTAACAATTTTGATTTTTGAGTAGTATCCTATTTACTTGATTTTGTACTTAAGTCGACGCTAATTTCATCACTCAATGCGCCTTTTAACTTGATAATGAATGACAGAAATATTCGAAACGTCGTTAACGAAATAAAAATGTCCATCGGTAACCTGATTTTTTATTTGCCAGTTCAAACTAAAAATATTGTTCGATATATTGAAAAAACCAATAAGAAAATTGCGAATAAAACAAATTCTCTGGTCTTCAATGAAACCTGCTTGAAAGAAGAAATTCTGCCAACCTATACTGATTATATAATCTTATATAATCACTGTTTCCTGAAAGCTTATATAGTCATAAACATAGCGGATTCGGTGCTTTTTAGGCCGTAGGCCTGTCGCCGATTCTTAACATCGCACAACATTCACAGCTTCTTGCGGTCTCGAACTCGCAACTCACTGCTCCAAATTCTGCTGTGCTTAATAAACCGCCCGGCCTCCTCGCCGATTCTGACCAGAAACTGTGGCACAGAGCTGGGATCGAACCTGCGCCTCTCTGCGCCAATCTTGCTACTCAGAACTGAAATTAAAGAAAAATTCATCTTTTTCGTTAAAATTACCTGCAGGCAATTGAAGAAAAATCACCAATTTTCCCGAATAAGTTGGCCCCTGAGGCGATCCATTGCAAAAAGTTGCTTCGCGAGGTTAGGTAATAATTTTATTTTTTTCACTAAATTGCTGGGTTTGTTCTGGGTTTTTAAGTTTTTTGTTCACATATTGTAACTTCGAGGTCATCCTGCGCTCTATACAAATCTTAGCAGAACACACAGCAGTAAACTTGAAGAGAAATATACGGTGTTTTTTACTTATTTTTTTATGTTTGCAAATCGACGGCCACAGCATCGCAGTTCTGCGAACTTAAGTTCTCGCCGGCCGCAGCATCGCAGTTCTGCGAACTTAAGTTCTCGCCGGCCGCAGCATCGCAGTCCTGAGAACTTAAGTTCTCGCCGGCCACAGCATCGCAGTCCTGAGAACTTAAGTTCTCGCCGGCCACAGCATCGCTGTCCTGGGAACTTAAGTTCTCGCCGGCCGCAGCATCGCAGTCCTGAGAACTTAAGTTTTTGCTGGCCACAGCATCGCAGTCCTGAGAACTTAAGTTCTCGCCGGCCACAGCATCGCAGTCCTGAGAACTTAAGTTTTCGCCGGCCACAGCATCGCAGTCCTGAGAACTTAAGTTCTCGCCGGCCACAGCATCGCAGTCCTGAGAACTTAAGTTCTCGCCGGCCGCAGCATCGCAGTCCTGAGAACTTAAGTTTGATTTCAAGCTTTGCACAACAAGCAACAATATTTTTTCGCCGTCGCATTTTCCACAGCTTGGCATTTGATCGAATTTAACGTCCTCAGTTCGATACAAATATTAAAGAATGTATCGAACTGAAACTGTAAATAAATCTTTATAGAATGAAAATAAAAACCTTCTTTATCTTATCAAGGGATTCACATTTCCATACTATATTTCGAGCTGACTGAAAGTAAATTGAAAAAAATAACATTGTTATTTTTGCATTTACTTTCCCATTTATCGGAACCGAAGTTAAAAATTTTTCTGAGGCATTTATTATTCGGCATCGTTCGGCCAATTATTATTATTTTTTTAATTGAATTTTGAGACCGGACGCGAGACCGGCCGCAAGTCTGGCCGTCCGAGACGTGTGGAGCTTTAGCTCATTCCGATGAAATTCGCCTTTGCTGAGTAGTCACCAAGAAAATTTACCAAGTGTAGTATCTGATTTAATTCAACTCATCATTTTTTGAAGCCTTCTCCATAAGAATACTTATTAGATTCGTCATTTGTATTCAATTTGGGAAGAGAAAATGTCTTTCTTCACAGCATAATAACTGAGATAGAAAAATGTGACACTTCCCTTTTGCTATAATTGTACACGATTGATTTGCCTTTAAATAGTGGGTATCTCGTTTATATCGCGCACACTCTCAAAAGTTGAGTCGACGATATGAATCTGCTAACCTCAAATGATCTTTTTTCTAAAAAAATATTCACGGGAGGAAGTAATCATACATTTTTACATCTAATTGAAGAAAAGGCTTAACACGTGCTCCCGGCCGGCTTCTTTTTTGACTACTCCACCCTTGCATGCGCTCTCTTCTTGAAGTTTTTCATTCCATTCAATTCAGAATTAGAGAACTAAATGTTGTTAACAAGTAGGAATGGCTGTCACCGCAAAGCAAATTTGATAAAGCAACTGAAATTTGATATTCGAAAGTTATATATTCGAGATTTATTTACATAGAAAAAATTACGCATTCATTGCATATCAACGGCATATATGTACTGTTTTCTTGAATTGTTCATAACTGATTCTGGATATCAATCGCTGAAACTAATTTATCAAATTTATTTGAACATTATTTCAGCTCAAGCGAGCAAATGTATCAGTTTCGGGTTTTAATCACGGACAGATAAAAATTATCTCTTGCACATACCAGCTGAAAGCGGAGAAAAAATACAAATTTATTTTCCCCTTCTAAACATATGTTTCTCTGCATGCTCGTTTTTTGCGGGCACGTTGTCTGTCAATCTTACAGGAAAGTGTTCTTAAATAACATGATGAGACCTCATATGAAATGATATGTGACCCTATGTCCATTCACTTCAAGCAAGGCAGAGAGATTTACTTATGGTCAAAGCTATGATTAATTATACATCCTTATAATAATAATAGCGGTTTCAGCATTTATCAGGCTGTAGGGCTTTCGCCGATTCTTAACATCGCAGAACATTCACAGCTTGTTGCGGTCTCCTGTACGTAGTCAATATTGCATGCAATGTTGCATGGATTTGAGTAGAAGGTTGCAGTAGGTTAATAGGGGTCTCATGGGAAGATAACCTTCATGAATAAAATAAACTATTTTTTAAATGAAACTCGTCCGGCCTTGAAATCGGTAAATATTTTTCATTTACAAACCTTCATCATAGATCGCTGGTCAATTAATTGATTGCAATAAAATACCACAACTAATCAAAATTAATGTTTACGTCATACGGAGTAACACGACGTTTCTGAAAGATAACTGAAGGATGTTACTCCTATGACCAGAGCGAAACAAATCTGAGTTTCATTTCCTGCATCGGCAATTTATACCTGAACGGCGTCACTAGACGAGAAAAAAAATTATTTTTTGCTTTCGTGGTGCTTGTCATGCAAGCAAGACACGAATTCTGAGAAACGTCCAGGTGGCTGAAGAAATTCCGATAGACACTATATTGTCCCATGTGTATATAATAGTGACTAATTTATTAGCCATAGCATATTCATCCGTTTGCCGCTTAAGCCTGCAAGAAACTTTATGTTATATTCAGAACATTCAGTAGTGTTTGTGCAGTCTTTCAGGTATCTTGTGTTCGAAATATGAACTGAAATGACAATTAATAGCTTTAGGTGAAATTTTCACTTCCGATAACGCATGAATCTTATCGAAGCATGAGGTAGCGATTCCGTTACTGCGGTGTATCAGTTACTGCGGTGTATCAGTTACTGTGGTGTATCAGTTACTGTGGTGTATCAGTTACTGTGGTGTATTAGTGCAAACTTTTCTAGGAGAACTGGCTAAAACCTAAACTATCCTAATATTGAACTTAACCTCGACTGAACTAAAACTTTAGTCTTATTCTAGAGAAACAATGTTAAAGGAATGAATAAAGTTAAGCAACGGTGGGAAATTTAAAGGATAACTGAGGATAAATGTCATTATCTTCAGTTGTGTTGTCACCGCCCTAGTTGTGTTGTCATCGCCCTCAGTTGTGTTGTCATCTTCCCCAGTTGTGTTGATATCATCTTCAGCTTTGTTGTCATCGCCCTCAGTTGTGTTGTCATAACCCTCAGTTGTGTTGTCATCTTCCCCAGTTGTGTTGATATCATCTTCAGTTTTGTTATCATCTATCATCTTCAGTTTTGTTGTCATCGCCCTCAGTTGTGTTGCAATCTCCCTCGGACGTGTTGTCATCAATTTCAATTGTTTTTTATAATTTTTATTTCATAGTTTTCGTGTCATTCGCGATGTAATAGCACCATATCTATACGATTTGTCGAATTTCATTGCATCGTTACAACATTTAATATTTCATTCAGAGTGAACATTCGTCACCTGAAGTCAATGCTATACCTTATATACGTACGTGTCACTCATAATGAACAAGAGGAACACAGCTAAAATATTAGATGGTATAATCTGTGATGATCAGGATTGTTATAAAGTGAGGACAAATAAACAATAAGGTAACGAAAAATAATGTACTGTATTCACCGACTAGAATTTGTTCTCTGTAGACGATGTTCTCTGTAGCGGGCAACCGTCCTCAAGTTTCTGCACTCAATAGCTTATGTATAATTTAAATAAAAGTCATGTTCCCGAAAAGTAACATACGGCGGTAGAGGATTAATTTGTGTTTCGTTCATCAGTCGAGTTGTCATCACCTTCAGTCGTGTTGTTATCACCTTCAGTCGCGTTGTCATCACCTTCAGTCGCGTTGTCATCACCTTCAGTAGCGTTGTCATCACCTTCAGTCGCGTTGTCATCACCTTCAGTAGCGTTGTCATCACATTCAGTCGTGTTGTTCCGTTTTTCCGTTTTCCGTTCCGTTTTCGGGCCGTCGATCCCCGTCAGGGACTTGCCCCCCCCCCCCCAGGGTCCCACACCAGGCACGCCCTCTGGTGCCTCGCCATATTGGCGACCGACAGCACCCTGTTGCACCCCGGGCACTGATGTTGTCATCACCGTCAGTCGCGTTGTCATCACCATATGAGCAACTTAGCCTTCGCTCGAGAGCAGCATCGCAGGTGCAGATTGCGTGCAGCGTTCCTCCAGGCGAGATTTGCCAGCGAATCAAGTATACAATCAAGCATGCAGCGGCAGTGCGTCCATTTCCGAAAATTTGATATCGAAATATTGACAAAGATTAGAAATATATATGAACTTAAGCGAATCGTCTATCAAGCGTGGTGCTTCAAATTCTCTAATGCACGTTCCATCATTATATTTTTCCTAATTAAGGATTATTGTAAGATGCAATATTGAATTGCGCCCTATGGAAGGCCGCATACATGCCTAGACCACCGCCAGTTCAGAGGCAAGCCTGACGTAAAGGACTTTCTTATAGTCTAGTGTCTAGTCCTTTAGGAACTTTGTGGCTATTCCATTACGCGCCATCGTGGCAGCATAAGAACGAACATTCCATGACGCACGGTTTATAGAAATAAATAACAAATATACATAAGAAAAGCATATAAGAAAAAAGGTACGCTACTTACATGAAATAATAATATATGATCTAAGTTCTAAGATAAAACAATGAATAAACAGGATAATCAATAATTCAAGAAAGCAAACAATAAATCGAACGATCCGAATAGCTTGGTTCCCCTGGTAGTGCAGGCATCCGTATATCAAGGGCTAACCATGAATGCTGTGACGCTGGTGAAATCAACTGCATCGAAGTAGGCTAATTCTATTGCTACAAATTTCAGATTAAGGGAAAATGGCGGCTACACCACATGAAGCGAGCTTTATCTGAGAGCCACCAGGTCCGATGAAATTAGCAGGCCGCCATCACTGATATAAAAGGAGTTTATGGTCAGCAGGCCTTCGGATGTTGTTAAGATATTATTAACCTTGATGATGGGAGCTGGTAGCTATAGATTTGAATAAATGTTAATGACTATTTGAAGAACCACTAAATTTACCCAAATTCAGATATTTGCTTTGCATACAGATTTCTGCACGTCTGGCCAAACGAATCTGTTCTAACAGATATCGGGGACAAGCATCAAAAGTCTGTAAACCACGACATATAAAAAGCTCGGAAGCTTGAACCCTTGGTGTAGAATCTGTGACTTCAGGCCTTTATCCTGACAATATAGGAGTCTGGATACATTATATTGGCAGGACAGGAAGTAAAATGGCTTACATATTGACGGCTGACTTCTGAACTTAGTTTCCTCTCACAACAAGCCTATGTGTTTTTTTCTGTTATTCTCCCAGTTCTCACTTGATACTTTCGACGTAGTAGTCAGTTAGCTCTTCCAGGCAGTTAGCTCCTCATTTGATTGCATGTATGATAGATGGCACAGTCCAGAAGAGAAGAAAGCAAAAAATTTGTTAGCTAGTGATAGCACTCATGCAGGATCGAATTAAGAGGCCCGGCCGTCCCGTCCAGAATTTGTCAAGCCTGTTTTTGAAGGCGTTTAATGAGGAGGCAGCTACGACACTGTCTGGAAGACAATTCCATGTAGACGCAACACTCTCTAAAAAGAAGCTTGCTCCCACGTTTCATCTGCTGCGTTTTGGCAAGCTTCAACCTGTTACCTCGCATGTCCCTGCCGCTGTGAAAGCGCATATGCGGTCGATCCACACCTTGCGTCCCGTGAACATACTTGAAGACATCCATCACGTCTCCTCTCAGTCTGTGGTGATCCGAGCTTGGCAGACCCTAGACTTCCAGACGCTGGGTAAGGATTTGTTTGATTGTGTTGCTCTTCTCTGGACATCTTCCAGGTCGGTGTTGCGGATGTATTGTCGTGGCTGCCATACCGAGTGCCTTAACTCGAGAATTGGCCGGACAAGGGAATGGGATAGCAGAACGAACGCCTCGTGAGTTAGGAAGTCGAATATGAGTTTGATGATCAACACGATCCTGTTTGCCTTTCCAGCTGCTTGAGCTACAATACACTTTCAATTTAGGTTTCTATCAACTAGTACTCCCAACGCCTTCTCTCCTTCAGCGGCGTGACATGGTACTCATTGCCCAGAGTGCCCCAACCTACTGGGGGCTTCTTTTTAAATTTACTTTGGCATTTTGTGTTTTTGTGACTGTAGTAGTAGGTTATATATTTGATATTGAGCATTCGAATTACATGGGATGTTATCATGATATGAATACTACGAATGTTATAAGAACAAAAGCCTATGACTGTAACTTACTTTACCCTCTCCTGTAATATACGGACAATTTTCCTCTCTAACCTTTTCTTTACTATCTTTTATGCCTAAACAGCAACAATATCATCTTGGAACAACTTCAATTAGATAGGTGTTACGCGGTGGCTACATAGACGTTTTGAAAGACTGCCACCGAATCTGTGAACGTTCTTTTGAGTCACCATGCCCCAAATTATAGAATTAGACTATTAAAGCTATAAGTAATTTAGATTTTAGTTACGTAGCACATGACGCATACTTGTAATAAACATGTTTTTCATTTTTCGAATATATTTTAAACATAACTTGGAATATGTTTGTCCAGCAGGTGGCATCACTAATTTTGAAAATGAAAACTTTGTTATTCCACTATATTAGAGATGAGTTTTTTGTAATGGTTATGGAAATTTATAACGATATTGAAGATCTTGGTTTAATTGTTTGGTTTAATCTTGGTTTAATTGATCTTGGTTTAATTGATCTTGGTTTAATTGATCTTGGTTTAATTGTTTCCGCTCGCTCGGAAAGGCTCGTTTTGTCTCGATAGTTCAAGGTATGCTTTGTCTCGTTAGGTGAATTCCCGTTTCACTTCTACCTGTCTCGTATCGTTTCATAATTGCCGGGACACATGTCTTGTCCCGGTTCATACGTTTATTCCGGGATAAATTTAACCCTCTGTCCCGTTATTTTTGTCCGGGTGATTTCTCGTCTCGTCCCGTTTGTCCTGATTTATTTCGAGAAAATTATTTCGAGACGCAGGAGTCTAGATCGTACCGATAATATAATTCTTGCGTAGTGCTTGAAACTTGAACCTTCATGTTTGCCAGCGTTGTAATCGTTGGACATATCGTGGCCTTTCGTGTTGTCTCCAGGCTGAGTAACAACCGTAGAAAAAAACGTTAGTCGTACAAATATGCGAAGTTACGACCGTTACTTGTAGATTTCTGACGTTATTATATCGGAGCTGGAGTGATATGAACGTCTCGGAGTTCTGCGTGGCCGTTATTTCTGCCCCAGCCACCCGACGGCTGTGGCCATCACATACTTCTGCTACTTCTGCGGAGATAGCTGCAGACCGTACTCGCGTGACGATCACGGCCGTCGGCCGGCGGGATCAGAAATAACGGCCGCGCGGAACTTTGCGTCGTTCATATCACTCCAACTCTGATATAATAACGCCAGAAATCTACGACTAACGGTCGTAACTTCGCGTATTTGTACGGTCAACGTTCAGATAAGCTTTTATCATTTAAATAATATTAAGGTTGTTCGATTCGTGGGTCATGGGTTGAATTTCTCAAAAACGTTTACAAGCGTTTCCACACGGGGAGAGATTAGCAGGATTCATGCAAGTGAACTTGATAGGGTTGTGAGCGACAATTTATGTATAGAGCGTACCACTGAAGTAAACTTAAACACACGTTTTCGTGGGCATCCATCGCTCAACTCTATTTATTTCTGAACTGATGCGGATGGCATTGAAAACCTATCATATTTTATATATTCTCTGAAGGAGTAATTCTTCGAAGTTTTTTATCGCTCTTCGACAAGACGCACGCTGCACATGCCGGACGAGTGAGTCGGTCAAGTACGCACCAATCTAAATGAAATGTTTAAAATATCATATCGATATCAAAATGAATCGGAAGAAACTATAAAAATATTTGTAGCCCGATTCATTTTCAGTTATAATGCAAAATCGCTAGCTGCTACGCCAGAGGCTCGGTTATTGAGCCATAGCATTGATGAATACATCAGGAGAAATGAAGAAAATAAAGAAACTCACCACGGACCGTGGAAGACGCAATCTACTTCTCAAGAATAGAATAGAAATGTCGGCACTGAAGAAATAGGCCCATGGCCTGTTGCCGATTCTTGAATTTTTCGTGGCTTGATTCACAAGGGATCCGGCCTTTGGAACCCGATCTTTCCATAACTGGCGATTGATTGAGATAGCTGCTGGACTTATTGCCTGGACCGTAATTTGCTAGGCATTTTAAGACTGAACATATACTCCAGCTTAGCTTCGTCTAGTGACTCTAGTCTGTTCTTGAAGGCGTTCATACTCGGAGCGTCAACGATGCTATCATGGAGGCTGTTCCACATGTCGGTGACTCGAAGCGAGAAGAAATGTTGTCGCATGGATGTGTTACAATGCAGTTTTTTTAGTTTATAGCTGTGGCCCCTGGTGATGGTTCTTGCTTCAAATTCTAGCAATCCTTCTGGAACCTTGTATACGCCATGAGTATACTTGTATACTTCAATTAGGTCCGCACGCAGACGTCGATAACTGAGGCTTGGAAGCTTCATAATCTTTAATCTTTCCTCATAGGACTTGCTTTTCAAGCCCGGAATTATCCTTGTTGCACGTCTTTGAACACTCTATTAAATTTCTGTCCTTTTCAAGTTTCGGTGACCACACGACGTTTCCAAACTCTAGGTTCGGGCGCACGACAGCAACAAACAACTGCTTCATCGCTTCTGCATCTAGGAACTCGAAAGAGCGTCTGATCAGTCCAAGTCGTTTATTGGCTTTATTAACTTGACCTTCAATATGCTTAGAAAATTTCAACTCATTGTCGATATTAACTCCTAAATCTTTTTCCATTTTCGACTTCGACATCATCACTCTGTCGTTGCAACCGTGTCTTCTCATACTGTAATCTTGCTGTTCATTATTCTTGCCAAGATGGATTACTTTACATTTGTCAGCGTTAAGGGGACCGGCTACCCTCCGAAAAAACTTCTAGTTATTATCCGATCATCGTGAAACTTCACATACATACGTAAAATGTAAAAAAATAACATTTTGCTTCCATGAATTTTTCGAAGAAATTTATAGAAAACGTGAAATTCATAGAAAACAGCCAAAAACGGGTACTTTAGAAAATCGATCTCCTCCTACAAATATCGTCCTACAACATCGAGACACGTATCATTCGATTCGTAAAGACCATACCTAGCGATTCAAACATGGGTTTGTTCATTTTCCCCATATTTTTATATTCGAGTTTTTCCAATTTTTTCACTTTTTCCCTTCTCCCCCATATAAAAAACGAACCAGACAGAAGTCCAAAAAAGTGATGTTCAAATCGATAGGTATGGTCTTTACGAATCGAGTGGTATATGTCTCAATGCTGTAGAGTGTAGCTTTAAAACTCTAGGAGGAGATAGGTTTTCCGTGAGAGCAGTAGGAGGTTTACAACACGCTCAAAAAACTGCCGCGTGGGACGTAAACAGACGTAAAAGAGTCGTAACGTAGCCTAGATACCGTAATTAAGCCTCAAACCAAGTCAGCGAGGCATAGAGCGACTGGCAGCACACATCCCACCTCGCTGTCTTGATAGGCACTGAGTGTGTTGGCCGCTATAGGCGATATTTGTAGTGCTACTCTCGAATTATCTCCCATTCAAATAGTGAAGGCTGCCCCCCACCGCCCCCCATTCTGCGACGCGTCCTGTGCCTCAAAATGCAGGTAGAGACATGGTTCTGGTACCGTTCGACGCGTCAGAAAGTAAGCTTTAAGATGAGTATAAGCACCAGATAATGCCATAATTGGCTGCTTTACGTCAGACGTTCCTTTTTAGTGTGTCCAGCCATCTAATTAATCCCATTGACTTTACTGAAGGGGCACCGATACCGCCCCCATTTAGGGAGCTGTCACGAAATCGTTTTTCGACGTAGAGAGATGATTCTGGTACCGTTCGATGCGTCAGAAAGTAAGCTTTAAGATGAGCACAAAAACCGGAAAACGCCATAATTTAAAATTTTAGGGTAGCCGGTCCCCTTAAAACGCAGCTGCCACTTATCAGCCCAGTCAACCAGCCTGTCAAGATCACCTTGTAACTGTACTTTTTGCGACGTATTCTTCACTGTATTATAAATTTTTGTGTCGTCAGCATACATCAAGCACACGCTAGACACAGCTTCTGGCAAATCGTTTATAAACGCAACGAATAAAACAGGCCCGAGAACGCTTCCTTGTGGCACGCCGCTGCGCACTGGAGCCCAGTCTGATAAGGACCCATTAATACTGACACGTTGTCGTCTCTCTACTAGAAAATCTCTGATCCATTTGAGTACATTGCTGTCAATTCCCAAAGACTGCAATTTCCGCAACAGCCGCTCATATGGACACTGTCAAATGCCTTGGTAAAATCGAGGAACACTGCATCTACTGGCTCCCTTTCGTCCAGCAGGCGGGTCCATTCGTTCAGAGT
>NW_025944867.1:0-349 GCF_000764305.2 Hyalella azteca | reverse complement strand
AGTTACCCACAGCTCATTGATCTGAGGCTATGTGTAGATATTGCATGCTGAATTTTGCTGATGGTTGGCGTATGGCCCCGGGCCTGTTTACGAGTCAATTTTGTTACCCATGGGCCATGGCTGCTCTCCCACTCGCTTCACGTCCACAGGAAAGTCGTAACATCGACATTTGCCGTCACTTTACAATGGATGCACTTTTGCGGATTGGTGTATTTAGGCAGAAGCTTTTCTCTTATGCAAGTTTGATTGAAGAGTGAAGACCAGAGCATGCTTTTTATTAACAATCTTCTTGTTCGTTTTTTCAATGAGTCGAACCAAATTTCTTGCTGGCGTCGGGAGATCAAAAAGC
>NW_025944866.1:0-790 GCF_000764305.2 Hyalella azteca | reverse complement strand
GATGGCGGAATTTCTGCTTGATGGAACGGTCATTGTAGCGACCACTTAGCCCGATTTTGAACCCGCAGGTACGCTGAAAGAATTGGATACTTGATTATTCATGACACTAACTCACCTGATGCTGTGAAATATTTTGAATTCATTTCCAAATTTCAACAATTGAATGACTAATCCAATTTTTAACGGGATAAATGCCTATTCTTGTACGGCGTGATAATTTATTTTCCCCACACTCGAGACCTCGACGTAATTTTTGTTGCAATGAATTTTTACAATTCTTTGAAAATGAATAAAAAGAGTAAAGTTGTACTTCTGGTTCTAATTATTTTTCAAGTTGCATTGAAGAAGCAAGAAGATTCCACTGTAATTTTCACTACCCACGCAATATTGAAAAAAAAAATATTCTAGACGGACCTCCCAATGATTTACATTTACCGGCAAAACTGTAAGCGAGAAATGACCTAGGTGTGCTGTAGGTAGCACAACTTCTTTGCGATTCTAAAAATAAATTCATTGTAACGTTAATAATGCCTCACAGGTAAAAACATTTTTTTATGAAAGTGTGATTAATCTAGTAATTGTCTCCGGGCTGTAGGAAATAATTAATAATTTTGCAATCAGTATTTCTTGGAGTTTAAGGGCCTACACGCGCACCAGCCTGACTCGTGAGTATATCTAGGCTCACCTTCAACTAACCAAATCAGTCGCGTAACTGAAGTGAGCCATTTATGGGTGCCCCTTAGACGTTATGGTATCACTTGTGGTGACCCTTTATGACCCTAAAGGCGGG
>NW_025944865.1:0-378 GCF_000764305.2 Hyalella azteca | reverse complement strand
TAAACAATTCCATGAACTGCTTTTGAATTATAATTAAAACAAATTTCTGATGCCGCCCTCAAGTGTCACTTAGAACCAAGGTATAAATAAAATTTGTCAAGTATTTAGGATGAATAGTGCTAATGGGGTTAGAGACATTAATTTCACCATGGCTTGCCAAGGAGATATATTCCATGACTGTCCTCAGCAAAGCACAGGTCTGGCCCAAAGTCAAGGTTGTCTGAGAGAGACCGTTGGTACCTAAATCAAATTATGAGGGACAATCAAAAAATCACAGCTGCTGAAATTACTGCATGCCTCATTGAACACCAACAGAACTCAGTTTCAATAGTAGTTCATGGGGAGTGTCTGCCAAGAGGCTAAGAGCTGCACAGATCT
>NW_025944864.1:0-265 GCF_000764305.2 Hyalella azteca | reverse complement strand
ACGCTCACGCCCTGGCCTGCCTGCACGACCTGCCACGGGCCCTCAGCGTGACCTGCCCACGACATCCTCAATGATAAAACCAGTGACAAATTGCACAAAAATTGTGCGTTGCAATACAGAAAGTGAGCTGAGATATTCGTTTCTATAATTAATATATAGTTAATTAACATATATATATCTATATTAATTTTATGCAAGTTTGATTGAAGACCAGAGCATGCTTTTTATTGACAATCTTCTTGTTCGTCTTTTCAATGAGTCGAAC
>NW_025944863.1:0-326 GCF_000764305.2 Hyalella azteca | reverse complement strand
TGGTTAATTTCCATGAAGGGGATTTGTACTATTGGCTTTTAACATATAATCCCTTAGTCTACTCTGCCCTTTAGCAGGTTTACGCACGGAAAGGAGGATGAAATAAATGCTGGTCTTGGGCAATGCTGGCCTCTGGCATGCATCCCCCTGCGCACGGGGTGAAGTATGAAAATTATGCTGGTATTGGGCAATGCTGGGTTATTTCAGTCGTCCCGTATTAGTAATCAAGGGGGTCAAAGACTGATACCATAAAAAGGGACGACTGAAATAACCCAGCATTGCCCAATACCAGCATAATTTTCATACTTCACCCCGTGCGCAAGCAT
>NW_025944862.1:0-17897 GCF_000764305.2 Hyalella azteca | reverse complement strand
GTTCAGGTGACTGGGGATCCTGTGCGCGTCTAGTAGGAGTCGTCTGCTGTTGCACAAATGGAATAGCACCGAGGCTTCCTGCTGGAGATCGGTGGACTTGCTTCCCATTAAATCCATGTATGCTACTGAATGAACAACGTTGTTTTTAAAATAATCGTTGAATTATTTGCCGTTTCATTTCATGTAACTTTCGTCACATTAAATTTCTATAGAGCAAACAGTTCTGCAAGGGCCTCGAATTTCTGCGTTTATTAACGAAAGATCACACAATAGAACGGAGTAGCACATGTTAATCTTAACAAAATCTAGATACGGCACTAACTTGATTGCAGCTTTCAGTTGTTCACAGTTCATAGCAAGTGAGGATCTTTCTGCAGATATCGTCGGCTGCTGCAATGACAGTTGGTCTTGACTTTCACATGTAGTTCTTTACAAGGATCTGAGTTATCAACTGCACTCTAAATTCCTGGAGTGATCAAAATCTGGAGTGATCTAAATTCCTAAATCAAATAAATAGCGGAATAAACGATAGTTATGGAAATCCTCAAATCAAATATGTTGCTCAGAGAGAGGCTCCTTGTAAAGTAAATAGTTCATAAGCTATCTTCATGCTTGAGCAATAAGCTCAAGCATGCAGACATATGCCCAAAGCTGAACAGTTCTTTGGTTGAAGAAACCATTCGTCTAGCAAAAAATTTTATCGGGGTCTGAAAATACTGCTTTCAACTGCTGAAAATTGAAGAATAGAAGCATTTCTAAATTCTAACGTCTAATACCAATTCAATATTGCTCGATGGAAATTTTCTGAATCTATCTTCGTATAATTTGTAGTTCTTCAGAAATAACCAAATTCATCCTTATACTTGAATGTAACTCCATAATGAAGCCTGATGATACAATGAAATGGAGTAGATAGAACGGAAGAAAAGCAACTAACTTGCTTGCGAATAATCGGTATATACGCTCTGCAACCTGTTCCATCTTGTTCAGCTGGCCCGCCCACTGCCCAGTATAGTGTCGAGTGTTGTCAGTCGGTTAGGTTGGCTAGCATCCTAGGCAATGGTGAGCCTTCGAGTTCCGACTACACTTAATCCAGTTGACGCGTTGATTTATAGAAATAAAAACCTTAAGCATATGAACAGGAGCAGCTTAAATAACATGCTCGTGTCGACATGCCCAAAGTTGAAAATTTCTACAGCAGCCAAAATCTTGAACACACAAATGCGTGATCATGATGAATGTCGCCTGCCGACGAGAACTTGAGAAGTACCTATTGCAACGAACTGATCAAATAACAACTGATTTAGAGCATATTCCGCATGAAATCTTCTCTTATTGTCGAAAAAAGAACCTGCATCGTATGATTGCTGCGTTTTGAAAGAAGTGCTGGTGAAAGATACACCATACAACTACATCTCATTAATAAAATACTCGTGGGAAAACTTAACAAATTTTCCTTCGTAATTTAAATTTTCCAGTCAAATACGTCATAATTTAAGGAAATTGTTTAAAGCTCTCTGAAAGCATCAAATTGTTTAAAGCTCTCTGAATGAGACAAAACTATAATAGTACCTTTTCGATAAGCATTGAGCAATGAGCACTCTTCACTAGGTACTGATCGAGTCACGGTTCGATCTAAAATGGCGCTTTTGCTGAAACGGTTAATGCTCTGTCCGGATGGGGGGTGCGGGAGGTAGACCCCATGCACATACCCCCGTATGGCGGGAACTTCGACATTGTTCGTGCTTCTACCTTGTTCAGACTCTGACCAGCCCCATCATGCGGTAGCGTCATCAGCGTTTGACCAGGGGCATCATGACGAAGCTTGACCAGCTGCTCTTTTTAATCATATTACGCAGATTTGGCCTACCGGGCAATTGACTTCCAAAAGAGGCTGGTAAATATAAGCAAAACACCCTACGTGGCCGACTTGCTCCTGATTCACCCCTAAGCCGAATATAGTTCCTCTAAAACGACTTTAATCGGCACGAAAATTTTGACAGTGCATATGGTCTTTCCTTATGATGTTTACATCTGATTACATATTATTTTCGGGGTGAGCTATATTCAAACGATTCAAAGATTTTGAACTGATGTTTTAAGTATGTATACCAATTCGTTCATGTCAAATTGAGAGACCAATTTCCCGTAGGGAGGAAGGTGCTATTGTGAATCTGAATTTGCTATTTTAAGATCTCTTAGCTGAATGTTTTACTGATTCTTAATTCTTGCTAACAGCATGGTTATCGACATGCTGCAATTTGTCATTTTTTTGCATTTTAAATAACACTCAAATTCAGGAGCGTAAACACTTCCGTTTGATTTGATAAGATCGAGGACGGTCTAAAAATTACCTGTACGGAGGAAGGTGTAATATGACAATGTTGATACCATTCGTCCCTTGATATTTCCTGATTAATATCTTCCTTGTTGAAAGATAATCTCCTTCACTTCGATATGTTCATAAACATTTTCTTGTGTTTGCCTTCCCTGTTTATTAAGTCAGGCCCTTAGTGACGTCGGATAGCGAAGCTATAAAAGCCCTGTCTCAAGCGATTAACTTGAGTCTTGGGCGAGGACCGCTACGGTATACCCCATTGCTCATGTCCATGTCAATTAAGACAGTAACGCTAGCTCAATGTCTGAGTGGAGAACGCCCCGCGGATACACTCTAGACTCATTCATTATTTCATTTCAACTGGACGCCGAAGACATCATTGTTAAAGCTCCAACTTATAAACTTAGATTATCCTAAACTGTAAGCCGAACTATAATCCATGGCAACAAGTATATTATATAATCGTTTACGCTGTTCATCTAGCTATATCCTCGGATCCCGCTACAGAAGAACCACCCTCAGGTCATACTAATTACCATTCATATAAGAGATGCATAGAAAAGCAACATGTTACACAACTAGCAAAGGTGAAATCCTCAGAAGGCACCGTGCCTGCAAAGCATTCTGTTTAAATGAAACCTTTTTTGTGCTCTTAGATTTCAGATTTACTGGCCTATTTGTCCTATCAGAACCCTTGTAAGGAAAGCTACTGTACTTATTTTGGTGTTAAGGTAATCTATATTAAAGTAGTTAAATTTCAAGCAGTGATCAATGGTCACTTTGATCTACTCCAAACCAAAACCCTCAAAGATGTCATGAGCATTGTCGGATGGACATTTCCAACACACATGGAAGTGATTAAGCTCATTGAGTGCATTGTCTTGTTTTAGACCGTATGCAACACTAAGGGCAGCATTGTTTTTCACAATGCTGACTTGTTCAATGTAGATTTCAGGAGTTCTCAGAACCAGGTCATCAGGGTTAAATTTAGTCTGCATTTCTTGTTTTGTTATTGTACAAAATCTACATGTGCGCAGACTGTCGAAGCTTTGGACAAAGCCACCTATCTCATGAGCAGCAAAGTTGTCACTGATGACAAGTGAAATGGTGCCAAAAAAATGATGCACTATTCTAGATCTGTCAATTATTTTAATCCCATTAGATTCTAACTCCAGATCTTTAATTGGTTGGGACAATACAGTAGCTAATCCGAATTTCTTTGTCGTTAGAGATTTTACCAGAACTAATAGTTGAATAGAGAAATTTTTACAAGTGTATTTGTAGGGAATGTTACCAGGAGTCCAATAGAATCCACAAATTTCGTGTGCATTTGCTTTATTGGAGAGGGGATTTATTATTGTAAAGTCATCCATGTAGAGTTTTATGTGAAAAATATTTTTAGACTTTAGAAATTCACAGGAATTAACGGCATCTCCATCTCGCAATTCACTAATATGGTCTGAATTATATGATTTTGTGTCCAAAATGCATGCCAATACATCATCATGCTGCAATATATATTTTAACTGATCATGTAAAGGGACATATGAGAGAGAATGATTGTTTCCTAACTTATGTAGGACTGGAGCTACAAAACCCTTTCTTTAAAGTGTGCTTCATGCATGCTTGAATGTTGTATTGATGACATTTAAAGAATTTTTCAAACAATTGAGCGGCTCTAAAATACATTCTTTGTCCAAGTCAGTAATATTGCTCCTATTCAATGCAGCTTCAGTGCCTTCTATGCAACCATCTATTATATCTTAAAATTTTCTTACTACTGCATTGCAATTCTTCGTTCAGACACCTTTCTCTTCTCGTAATTCCATTAGGAAGTTACTAAGAGACTCAAAATTTGGCAGGTTAACTCTAGTATTATTGAGTTCAAAAAAATAATTTTTCCCATCTTGCTCCGAAGACTGTTCTTCATTGATAGAATTCAAATGTCCCGGATCATTTACATCTGCAGAGCTTGTCTGAGGGTGTTAAGAAGACAAAATATGCTGTGGTTTTTTCCTGCAAAACTCTGGATGGGCTCTAGCAATAAGCCTTCTAGGAGAATTAACCTTTGAATACTGGCTCAAGCATCCATTTATTTGACATGTGAGCCTAAATTTGTGTCCATTTTCATGATCCTTGGAGTAATGATAAGTAAGATAGAGTGAAATTGAGAAGAAAAACTTCAGAAGGAACAGCATAAGTGGTTCATCGTCTCAAAGAGGTTAGTCCCGAGTAGGTCTGTGGAATGAGATATAAACAGCAAAGAAAACAAATTATACTCTTGATACTCAGTGATTTCTGTTTGGCAGGCTAGTGTTGAGTATTATTCAGGTAATTATACAAGGTGACGTTCTACGACAAGAGTTTAGAGGTTGTGCATCATACATTCATAATTGTTCCAAATATAAAACAACAGAGAATTCACCCATAAATGAAACAAATTTTCCCTGGCTAATTAATGAAATAACCTGAATCAACACTCAATAATGTCACCTACTCACCGTGCACCTAATCCCAATTGATAACTCCTACTACAATAATTAAAGAAAATTATTCAATTTAACCCACAACAAAGCCACCTGTTGTGGGTGGATAAGTCACATCAAGTCATCAAGTCACATCAAATCAAGGCTAAGTATACCAATCCATCACTGCAAAAATTAGTAACTCATCGGTTCAGTCTATGCTCTGAATTATATGGTAACATGGGGCAGCGAGCCCACTGCGGGTCATGGGCCCATAGCGGGTTTCTCGCTAGGTATGGCAGATATTGGTCCGTGTTCTCTACCGCCGGTCGACAGTTTCAGTGGGATGAAGTGTACGGATTTACGATTTGCTAAACGTTTGCGTTATTAAGTTATTTGTGAATAGCTGTTTTAGCCCAGATAAAAATTTTTTTGCTGCTAAACAAATATGTTTTCGATTACTGTAGATGAAGCTTTTGAAATTACAATGAATTATATTTTGAAAGTAATATTTATAGGGATAATTTTGAGATCAAGTTTAGACTATAAGCTTTTAAAATGAAATGTTGACACGATATAAATTGAAATGATACCTAGTGGGGCAACGGGCCCACGCGTGTCACGGGGCAAAGTGCCCATGGTGAAGTCTTGTGTTATACATCATTAGATTTGTCTCAATGACCTTTTTCAAAACTATGACTAGCTTTTGAATTAAAAATTACACTTCATATTGCATGATTTTTATATTTGCTGCCTCAATGCAGCAGGTTTAGTTTGTAGTTATGCGTATTTATGAGCCCTTATCAAGTTATTGAGTCTTGCCTTGCCTAATGTTGATTTCAGCCAACACCAATGAGCCAAAAGTTGATGAGTTTTTATGGTGTTGGCAGAAATCACTATTAGGTACGAATTCTCTGGATTATGGACGAAACTGGAACGAAGTTTTTTTTCTGATCAACTAAATATATTTTTTCTAGTCAAGGATACATTTTGTCATGTCGAGGACGAATTTTTATCGCAAGGATATATTTTTCAAGTCAAGGATATTTATTTTTATGTCAATGAAATATTTTTTTCTTCACGTCAGTGATAAATTTTTTAAACCAAGAGTATATTTTTTCAAGTTGAGGATATGATTTTTTGAGTTGTTAATAAATGAATGAATGTCATATTTTTTATTACATTTTTCCTATTTTTAACTGTAAAGTGTTGTTTTATCATTTTTAAACGAAAAATATGCAATTGTGGCAAGGGACCAAGGGTGGGCGCCTAGCCCCAAGCCCATCCCAGTTAAAATTTTGAGCCGAGACCGGCGCCGGGTTTAGCCGGGCTGGTCGCGCTTTAGCAGGATGGAGCCGTGAAACTATAACCGGCCATCTATCCCTAAAACTATCAATCAGTTTATCATGAGAAAGTTTTCTAACTTGGATTTACAGAAAACGCGTTTATAACAGTAAATGTTAGAGCAAAGAAAATACCAAGGAAATTCACCATTTTTTCAATGAAAATGTGTAAGCCAGCACCATCATCAGTTTATAAATTGATCGAATTTCCCTGCTTTTTGGTGCTGGTCTCCGAAACATTTTCATCGAAGATATGGTGAATTTATTTGGCGCTTTCTTTGCATTAAAACTCTTAGAGAACTTGCTATTTCAGCAGACTAATGATTTGAGTGCGTTGTTAATTTTCCTATCAAACTATCGAATGACATGAAGCTAATGCAATAGGATAATTTACTTAACAAATTTAGCTCTAATATTCACTTTTATCTAACTGACGGGATCATACGAATGGCTACTTTGTTCATTTCTTGAAATTGGTGCATTATGAATAATATCTATCAAGTTCAACGAAGGATAATTGAACGTAATGCCGTAAACGTAATGTGGCATCCGTATTATAGTTAAGTAGTTCATAGAGCCTAGGCTGGTAAGGTGTTCGCGTGGCCAAGGTGGTACAGGCGTGGGCTACGACGCGGAGGGTCTGCGTTCGATTCTCGGAGCTGCCGTCGACGTGTTCAGATAGTTCATAGCGGTGAGTAGTTTGATGTGTATATATCCTCGATAATTGAATGTGTTAGTTTCTAAACACCGTTGTTAATGTCAATACGATATGAATGTCAAAAACCAATGCCAATACAACCTGACATTGCAAGAGAGAAGTCAAGGTGATCTCAGAGAGAGAAGGAAAAAAATTTTAAATCGTTGACAAACGGTAACGCGTAACTGCCGCGTACACTGCCAGAGCCGCCCCAGAGCAGGCGTTTGGCAGGTTTGAGCAGGCGGTGCTCAGTGAGGGCTGCGTATTGGCAGGACAGAGCACACCTGGGCAGGTACTCAGAGGTGAATTAGCGCTGCTACGCGGCTGGCGATATCGTCTCTAATGAATGCGGACATTTCTGCTCTATCGCGGCTCTGTCGCGTCCCTACGTCGGCTCTGCAGCCGGCGACGGCCTGCTCTATTCCCTGCCCTAAATTTTAACTGGGATGGGCCCATTGCCACAGGGGTGGGGCAATGGGCCCATTTTGATACTTTTTACAAAATAGTGTTTCATTAAAAACTGAATAACTCTATAGGCGCCTAATTCACATCATGCATTCCTCATTAGTTGTACCTTTAAACAAAACAAAGAACCACCTCGTATCAATTAAAATTTCATCGAAAATTTAGTTTAAAAAAGTGGAGGGCGAGCTGGCCCATGTTGCCCTACTCAATGGTTGCTGCACTCGCGCATTTACAACGCCCAACGGTGTAAATGCCAGTTTTGGGCATGTATTGTGGTACAAAATACTGTCTATACACAATGACAAATTCAGGTTCGGGACTGATTTTTCACACAACACAAAAACCTATACAAATTATTCATAAGCTTGCCAACTTTGCGTATGACATTAAGTTTGCGTAAACAACAGATTCCCTCTCAACTTTTGCTCTAAGAGCCAGCCGCTGAATGCGCGGGAAAACTGACACCAATGAAGAAAGTGAAAACTATAAAGTTTAATTGTGGATGTGTTTTTGCGTGCGTTATATCACAAAAGCATAATCATTTAAATTTGTGCATTCTTTAGGAACATTTAAACTATTATCAATTTTTGTTAACTTTTGAATTCGAACTTGCATAAAAATTTTCGGTTTTTATTATTGGTCCTGCCATGACGTCATCCGCCTAGCTGCAGCGGCTGTGGCTGGCTGAGCGAAAATTAGAGACAACTGTTGAGAAAACGGCGAACAACGTTTCGGAATGATTCGTTTAGCTACATTGAGCGTTTTAGCTAGTTGAGATGTCTGCAACAAATACACCGATTTGTTTCAGTGTAGACAAAAAAGGAAAATAGGATCAAGTGAAAAAAATCATTGCAAACGTAGTTTGGATTTTGTTTTTGTAATCGTTCAAATTTATCACCGATAATAACTCTGACCGTGGAACCTCGTGGCTCTTGTTTGTAAAATACTTTGATTTGATTTAGGATTCAAAGTATGGCATGCAGGATCGAGTTTCAAACTTTATCGCAATGACTTTATCAACTTTTACCAAACTTGATCTGAT
This sequence comes from Hyalella azteca, assembly GCF_000764305.2. Taxonomy (NCBI): domain Eukaryota; kingdom Metazoa; phylum Arthropoda; class Malacostraca; order Amphipoda; family Hyalellidae; genus Hyalella; species Hyalella azteca. The sequence goes on along the minus strand of NW_025944862.1, from coordinate 9,547 downwards.
CAACTCATCAACAAACTTTATAAACTCATTAAAAACTTTATTAACTCGTTAACAAACTTTAACAACACAAGCTTTATCAACTCAAGGAAACGTCCAGCAAATTTGATAAGAAATAAAAATGTTACGCTTGCGTCATAAAATTCCGAATAATAAAGAAATGCCTGTAAAATTGCTGAAATATATAAGAAACTCAACCACTAGAAAACAGTGACAAGTGTCAAATTCTTTCTGCTCAACTTATTTCATTAATTACGGCTAATCGACACACTAATGATACATAACATGAAATTACAGCATAAGCTTGAGATGACCTGAAATCACATACCAATTATAAAATCAGAGACGGAAACGCTAGTCAAGTAGAATAAAGCTAGGCAGTGAGGACGCCAGAGAACTGCAATATCCCGAGCGGAGCTGGGATAGTGCAGCGCGGTAGGGGAGAGGAAGCGAGGCCTCTTCTGATGCAATCGGAGGTAGTGTGGTCGCAGGTAAAGCGTTGTTCTCAGCGGTCGTCATTACTCGGGAGGAGATCTCCCTGCGCAGGGAGCGCTTATCCTCTCCATAGGCACCGGCGGACATGATGCCATTTGTTAGAAAGGGCGCAACAATGTGGCCGAATCTAGACATGAGGTCGGTTTTTATGAGGACGGTCCACGAGGGGAGCAGAGCCAATGTGGATTAGAGGGTTGGATGGCGCTTGCTTGGAACTGAGCGAAAGCCAGGTCCAAGTGAGCGGGCAAGGGAAGGCCGCCAGACTCATGAATAGAATAGAAGTGTCGGCGTTGAAGACATAGGCCCATGGCCTGTTGCCGATTCTTGAACTTTTCGTGACTTGATTCACAAGGGATCCGGCCTTTGGAACCCGATCTTTCCATAACTGACGATTGATTGAGATAGCTGCTGGACTTATTGCCTGCTCCGTAATTTGCTAGGCATTTTATGGTCCTTATATAGGCTAGAGTCGCGCACACTTAAGCCTAACCCTCGAAGTAACGCCACATTCCTATAATGGAATTTCCCTCGCCAACGTTCGATGCTTCCCACGGTCTCGCAATAACGGCCCGCATTCCAAGCATTCTTAACATCTACGCATAATACATGTTCAATATTACCTATGTTCAATATTACCTACTTTATTCACCCCTTGCTCAAGCTAGGAGCCATAACTACATCCAGAATGTCCAAGAAGTCTGTCTATAGTTTCCAGTTATTGACACTTTCAGGAATCCTATGCCTACAACCATGTCTCCTCCGTCTTCCGATGGCATCACGGTTATTTTTCCGTGTGAAATCATTGAAAATTTTCTATACGGACTGCCGAGATTATGGTCCAGAATCCATCGTGATCGCATCCTTCGCGAATTTCGTTGAAGTTCGCCCACAGTGCAGTTATCTGCCGTACTGATCACGCAGTTAAGAGAATGGTTGAGTGGCAGACGTTGTTCAGAGACATATTTCATTTTCGCAAGCGATTTCGCTTGACGTTGCCTCAGCCTTGGCTTCTTAATGACTAGGAACAATATAAATTAAGAGTGGTCCACTTTTTTTTCCTAGCCCCTTATATATTCTTGCTTAACATTTCCTTTTCTCTCAGTTTTAACGAGCGTTGATTCTCTGGATAATTATCCTGTATTTATACTATCTATTGTTGATATAAAAGTTAATGTTAATCGATTTGTTACGCCGAATATTGTGACGCGATTTCATTATAACTTGATTTATTTTACTGCTAATGGTTATATGTAGACAGACAAGATTGCATTTTTAACGCATTTCTAACAAATCGTTTTCGTCATGCCATGTTTTTTTAATATCTTGATCGATGATTCATTTCGATTTCATGTATTTTTGGGCATATGAAATTCTTATTGTTTGTTATCCCTATCGAAATTCGAAGACCTGTCAGCCGCTGGCACATGGACGCCCCAAGTTCTTATGGCAGGGTAAATTAGAAGCTCTATGTCCGCTTTAGGTTCCGGTTGCCGTAGCGAAATAAGCGCCGAAATGGAATCTTGTGAAATTACTCGTCGAGCTTGGGGCGATCGTGGGGCGCGCGTATTTGGTACCTGATACGTTCGGGACAGACACGGCCGAATATGAAAAATGCTTTAAAAAAATTCTCTGTACGTTATATATACCTATACATGTATATGCAGTCTATATTGCACTACTCGCTCAGTTTTAAGATCAGAGCAGTCTACCAGAGGCTCAATTTCATGTAAAGACGTTTACAGCTAGTAACTTTTATGACATGGCGTGGTTAGAAATGAGGGCAATAAATTTTCGTTTGAGGAACGAAAACAATCTAATTAGAGCTCGGAGTTTTAGGCTGTTTGCTTTTAACATTTTAAAGCTCTATTTGATCTTTGGATTGTTTCTTCATCGAATTTAATCGTAGCGATAAAGAAAAAGGAAGAAAGCGGCCTTTGGCAGCTTTTCTACCGTTGACCTTGAGTGGTGCAGCAGCCAGCCGGTGCAGTCTGCATGCCTTCAATCGTAGCACTGTCCGTGTAAAGAAGTTTGGGGAGGAGGTGGTCTCAGCACAGCCTAAAACTCCGAGCTCTAATTAGATTGTTTTCGTTCCTCAAACGAAAATAATTAGAGCAAACTCCGTTTTAGGCTGTTTGCTTTTCTACCAAAGTCGCCCTTTAGGGTAAGTGCAGTAGGAGAGTAAGCAGAAGTGAGTCATGGCAAATAGTTAAAGGTCCAGAAGTAGGTCAGCATGACCCACAAAAGCCCAAAGTGAGTCAAACAAGTAGATCGGATTTGGGACGGGCCATGACTCACCTAAGTGGGTCATCCAGACCCACCCATTTCTCTCAGTGCACAAGCGCCTGAAAATAAGTGCGCACAGGAGGGCGACGTTGCCGAAGCTGCTCTGACCCTGATTCCTTATCTTCCGATAACGTGCAAATACCCCTTCCGTGTTCATCTAGTGACCAAGCAAATGCAATGAAAATGACGCAAAAGAAAATTTAGATTTTTAGAAATGCTCTGAGAAAATATAAATACCTTGTGAACAGAGATGGTGACTCCTTTAGCCCTCTCACAATCAAGGCCTATTGAACTCTCCGACTTGCTGCTCCAATGCAACAGATAAGAATGCGACCAGCTGGACATCGGACAAAATTGAGCGCACCACGCCCTTTCGTTTTAAAATTTTATACGTTAGCATAATTTCAATTTTAACTCCGACCTCTGACCCTTCTCAGGCGCGAATATTATGATGAATTCGGATTAGCAAAAAGTAAGAGAATCCCGATTACATCACCAATTTTCGCTACTTGAAATGTTCCCGACTTCGTAATTTTATCTACTGTAATCTTGTTATGACTCGTACCCCATATATCATTTGCATCAGTTTTCTGACAAGCGCGCCCCGGTAGCTCTTTACCTACCCAATCAACCAGCCTTGTACCTGTGACGGTCCTCAACCGCTATCCCTGCCACCGTAAGCAAATAATCACTTCCTTCTCACTGCTGAGTAAAAAGTTGGGCGTTCAATAGACAGTTGAAATGCACTAAGTCCTAGTTAGTAAACAGGACTAGATTATTCTGCGAGAAATACAATTATGGTTATCTCCAGTTATTTTATTATTATGTCCAATTATATTTTTCCCTTGGTGATCAACGAATATGTCAAATCTTCCCAAATGGCAAAGGCACCGGCATTTGCATTCCGCCCTCGGGGTTATTACCTTGCGACTGTAAAGGGACCAAACTGTCCCGCTGCAGATTAAACGATCTTGGCGATTGTTTCTTCGGTTAAAAATCCTCGTCCAGACGCTAAAGGACTAAAAACAATAAGGCAAAGCTAGTACCCTACCATCGCCTCTGCCGGTAACCAATTCTATTCTTAAAGATATAAAGCATCAGTTTTGCCCTTAATAAAGTCGCTCAAATTTTATTCCGCACATTTCGTCTTTGCATAGCCATAAATACGACTACGATGCCTTCAGCTACGATTAGCCACAAGGCGCTACAGCTAGAAGTCATTATGCCTGGCTAGCATCTAACCAGGGTGCCGTTCCGAAGTGCGGAGCTCTGTCGCTTCATCTTGACCGAAGTAAATATGACGGCAAGTGTATTAAATAGCTGTAACTCTGGTGTTACATACTTAATTATAATATGAAGTCTAGAATAAAGACTTAACTCAATAAATTTCAATTTCCTTCCAGAATGCGAATCACGACATCGACGATTTAAATTATTCCATGAGAAACATCCTCTCACTTGACAACAATCGGACATTAATTTCATGGTCTGGTTGGTACAAACGATTGATCGAAGTTAACACTCGCAAATTCCACATAGGCTGTCTGCGGCCCCAGCAAATTCTTGAGGACGCTCCTCTTTACCATCTGCCACCTGCGCCGGCTGCGGATGCTCAACATATTCATTCATTCGGGGGAATGATATTCAACACCGAATTGAGAATCTATTCATGGTGAAATAAGTGAAATAACATGGTTTAATAGTAATAAGGGAAATAATATGGTTTAATAGTAGTGATTGAAATAATATTGTTTAATAGTAATAAGTGAAATAATAATACTAAAACCAAAGTCCACCTTTTTCAAATACCCAAAATCCGTCACTTAATTCGCCTTTTTCTCGCTACAGGCCGTCGGAATAGGAGTCGTACTCCGCATAGAAATGGTAAAGAAATGTAAGAAAGTCCATATATGGCTTACTTCGTGCAACGAATTCTATCATTACCTTAATAATAATTGCTTTAATTGAAATAAATTTCAAGTTTCAGTTATTGCGCCTTTAATAATCCTTCAGTCAACAGTTTATGAATTTTCCGTAATTTCCCATATAGTTTTAGCGTAAGCGAAACGATAAATCTGTTACACCTTCAACAAGAGAAATAAATTCTTCCCTTGCAGCATAAGTGTCCAGAATAAATTAGACGAAACTAGTCTGTTTTGGTCAAGCAATTGAACATTGTAAAATTAACAGCCTTCTAGGACAAAGCTTTCAAACCAATTTTTCGCACTCGACCGATCATTACCCATGTCGAATCGTCTTATCAGCAGCAAATTTGTTTCTTGGACAAAGATACTCTGTTACATGACTAGCAAGACTGAAGCTAGGTATTATCTTCGAAAACGTGATGAAAGTTGCCCTAACAACTATCGCCCTAGCAGGCTTTCGTGTATGCGCCTAGGTTCATCGAACAGATCCGTAGTCACTGGTAAGATTAATTATCGATCACACGACTATCTGACGCATACCGTCCGTCAACATAGTCCATTTCCCGTCCGACCATCCCCTTGATAAAAATGTGAGTAGTTACATGACCGAGCGCATGGCGCCATTTTCCATAAACAGCTTAAATCATAGGTTACCACAATCATTTACCCCAAATCTTACCCAACAAAATTAACCAATTACCCCTGATCCTTCAATATTATTACGAACAATTACCCCGAATCTGCATAAACAGCTTAACAGGGTACCGATCATGAATCTTGCCCAACAAAATTAATTAATTACTCCCGAATCATGAGTTAACGATCATTTACCCCGATTGAGTCATTCGAGTCATTTACCAGGCTGGAGTCATTTGAGTCAAACCAGCTTGAAACCTTGAGTCAGTTTTTTTTTTCATGGTGCACATCGGCTGGTAGCTAAAGGCGCACTTAAATTATCCTCCACAAAAACTCGCTCCAGATCCAGGACCGGTCTGGCAGAGGCAGGATGCATCGCGCGCTAATATCGAGAGTGTTCTAAAAAATACTGTATTTACCCTCCCCCTCCCTTCCCCCCATAGAGGGGGGAAGGGAGGGGGCATTTTTTTAACGCATTTTTCAGATTCGGCCGTGTCTGTCCCGAACGTATCAGGTACCAAATACGCGCGCCCCACGATCGCCCCAAGCTCGACGGGTATTTCACAAGATTCTCTTTCGGCGCTTATTTCGCTCCGGCAACCGGAACCTAAAGCGGACATGGAGCTTCTAATTTACACCGCAAAAAGAATTTGGGGCGACCCTGAGCCAGCGGCTGACAGGCATCCAAATTTTGATAGGGTTGTTGCCAACATAGTTAAAAGGATTAATCTGCCTCGTGCTCACCTCACCCACATGACAAGTGATTATAATCTCAATTTCCATGTTTTCTTATTCGTAACCGTACCTCGCAAATTACAAGGGAAATCACTGAGCCCCAACCGGGTTTATAAATATCACGTCTGTGCTTTCATTGTCGACTCAAATCCGTTCTTGCTTTTAGTCGTATTGATGCTGTGTAACTCGACCAGTATAATTGCATCTGACGGTAGGTTTCTGCTCTTGGGTTTGATGGATGAACACAATCTTCTTCGCATCCTTTTCCTTCGAGTGACGGTTGTTGTTCCTTGCAATCTAAAACTCTGTCCTTTGACAAATAGTTTATTTGTTCAGTGGCCTCGGTTGTTTCAACCTTCTAGGTGCCAGCGATGGGTATCTCTTACGCCAGCTGCGCACCTTCTACATTTATTGATTTTTAAGGTTAATATTAATAAATCGGGTCAATTACAGGGAACATTAATTATCTCTAATATAATTCCAATACTTCATTTAATAGTAAAGTTCATTATCAGTCGAATATTTTTTAGTTTCCATGTTGAATTGTAATTAAAATTGATCGTCTTTCAGCTATGGTGGCGTATGGTCAATACTTCAATGAACCATTCAAGGAAGCAATCACAATGAAATTGGAGAAGAGGATTCTGTGTACTCCTGTCCCTTCACGTGGGATGCGGCGCACTACCTCATCCTGGCAGTGGGCGATATACGCGAAGGAAGAAAAGGTTACGACGCAACTAGAGAATACTTCGCCCGAGTAATCAACCGAGCAAATTTGTTTTGCACATTTTGCCGAGGCAAAAACTATCAAATTCTTAAGAGCACTCGCCAGGAGAGAAAATCTGCCACTTCGTCAGCCAAGCGTATATTCTGCACAGATGTTATAGTAATTTCACAATAATAGTTAATGAATTCTCGTTTCTGTTTTTGCCAGTTTTATTGAGTATATTGTGCACTAATTTTGCATAAACAAATGTATTGTGTACAGTGTGCACTATTGTGTGCACTGATTACATGATTTTGTTTTCGATTCCCCAGTTCTGCGACCGAAACTCTCATAAAACCTATGTGATCACCAAACTTGACCTGAGTGTTCATCAACACTCCTAGATCACGAATGAGTCGCTTCTCTTCGATTTCCTTGTTGTCCACTGCCTGGTAGTGGTGCTCCATTTCAGCTCTTCCGGTACCTCTGTACCCAGAACCTCAAACTTGGTCCCGTTGAACTGCATAATGTTAACTTGGTCCCGTTGAACTGCATATTGTTCACTTGGGCCCAGTCATATATTGCAGATAGGTCTTCTTACAACTTCTCACAGCCCGTCATGTCCGTGATGGTCATCTCATTAGTAACCTGGTGTCGTCCGCGAATAGTGCAGTATCGGGGTTCACTGCCACATCTGTGTCGGCGATGTGAATGAGGAAGCGGATTGGGCCGAGTACCGTTCCTTGTGGTACTCCACTCTTCACCCTAGCCTCGCTCGATCTCGAGCCTCCAACAACGACAGCTTGTAGTCTTTCTGTTAGAGAGCTGCAGATCCATGACAGCAATTCACTTTCGATCCCAGTCTACATGGTCAACTTTTTTGTCGAATGCTTTCGCGAAGTCCGAATACATCAAGTCCACCCCGGCCCCCTCCACTAGCATGGCCAGGATTTGGGTGGTGATGCTCCAGTAACTGAGACAAACAGGAGCGATTTCGTCTAAACCCGTGTTGCCTTCTGTTGAAAAGGTCAGCTTCCTCCATGTACTGCACCAACCTTATGGCAACAACCTTCTCAAATACCTGAAAACGTGTGATGATAATGTAACAGGTCTGTAATTTGGGGGTCTCTCGCACCCCCTATGTAGATTGGGGTAATTAGCCTTAATTATATGTAATTAGGAACGTTTCCTTCCATCAATGATGCTTCCAGAGCAAAGTCAGAGTGACCTTTAGTGCACCGAAATATTTTTCACCAACAGAAGTCGATAATTCTTGGATACTTCTCTCTAGATCCGGCGTTTCAAACTCAATATTCATCAGCACCCGCCTCCTGGTAGATCTTGAATGACTCAAATTGCGTTCTTCTATCTCGAGTTTCGGGATTTGCTGAATACTTTTTCAGACTGCGCTCCTAGCAGTTTGCGCATGCCCTGGTCGTTCTCAATAGTTTGAGGGATCGTTTTTTTCCGGCGTGTGACGTGTGCATACCTGCAGTAATAGTTCGCACAACTTGTACACTGCTTCAGCATCTAACTCCAGGAACTTTGATGTCTAGTCAATTTCGAGTACGTTCCCAATGGCCTCTCTCTAATTCTGTTCTTCGATGATGAAAATTTAGCCCAGCCAGGCCCTCTAGAGATGTAGGCTGCTTACCAATCCCAAGTTGTTTCGACCACAACTAGTCAATGGTCTGACATTACGGTAACCTCAACACGAATATCAGCAACCAATTCTTCATTGATGGCGAAGAATAGATCCAGGATATTGTGTTCTCTTGTTGGCACCAGCACAGCACCTGTTGACTTAGCAAGTACTCCCTGACGAATTTAAGTTGTGTTGCCTGGGTTCCGTCCGATTTGTATGATTTAAATACGACATCAATCAAGAAGTTCTTTCTAGTGAAGAAGAAAATTATGGCTAAAGAAGAATTAAAGTTTGTTCCCAAAATAGATCCTTTCTATTGAACACCGACTATAGCACTTTGTTATGATGGCCATTTGTATGATAATTACGTAGTTCATTTTAATCCGTTTTCTCTTCGCTTTTTGGAACTTTTCGTAGCTCATCTTTAATTTTCTTAACTCATTTGAAATTATTTTTCTCCTAATTAATAGGCATATTTGTGAACTGAGCAAATGGTTCTGGCTAAAAATAACTATGTTAGGTTGGCATTTTGGCAATACCAGAACCAGTAGACGAGTTGCACCAGGTCTCTGATATACATAGTCCCAGTTGTGAGTTTACTATCACTCATTGCGCATCGTGGCTGAACGAGCAGCTGCTAGTTCCGGCAGAACCTTTTGTTCCGCGTGTAGAATCCTTTGAATTGTTTGAAAGATGAGCGACGGTCCTCCCCGTGGTCGGGCACGTGGCAGCGGCCTTGATGTGCCTCAGCAGCCTGGCGGTACAGCAGCTGACAAGCGCCACGAAACGTCTGCGTCATCTCTCGACGTCTTAGTTTCGCAGAGCTTACGAGACTCGTCATCGGCGATTGACGTATCATTTGAAGCCTCAGCAAAAGATGCTTCCGGCGACGAAGATGAGGGCGCTAGGGCTGCTGAAGAGCCGGCCGGACCCCACACTGAGAGAAATTTTTGCCTCCAAAAGCGAGTCATCCACAGAAGTGGGTCATAGTGACCCACTTGCTCCACTTCCCGCAGCATAAGCCGCAGCTAAACGGAACATGGGTCAGCGGATCATCGATATGACTCAGTTCGCCAAGTGCCTTCCTTGAACGCGGTTCATATATACGCTCATTGACTCCACTGA
>NW_025944861.1:0-297 GCF_000764305.2 Hyalella azteca | reverse complement strand
GAAATGTAAGACCAGTCTTTTAAGACCAGTCATTTTTAAAGACTGGAAATGGAAGACCAGCACGAGGCCTGTTCTTTCATGATCGCGTGTTCACAATATTCGATGACTTACCCACTCTTTTTTGCACAATATAACTTTATTTTTATAACTCCATTATCATAATCACTAACATTGTTTTTACATCTTATATTTTTATAATTTCATTATCATATACATTGTGTTCTTTATCGCCTTCATCTCGAATATTCACGAAAATATTGTTCATTTCGAAGAGCACGAGAACAACAATCAATGCTT
>NW_025944860.1:0-917 GCF_000764305.2 Hyalella azteca | reverse complement strand
ATACGTTAACTTAGCGAGTTTTGAAAGTATGGCCCCTGGACGTTAGAGGAATTCTGACATGAACTACGTACAGCAAAAGCCCTAGTCATACAAAATAGCCAAATTAATACATGATGCTTATTTTGCTCTTCATTGAGCGAGCACATTGAAACGAATCCAATAAACAGTCTACTGATTTTGTGGTCAGTGTAGATATTTTTAGTTAAATGCTGTGTACTTTACAAATGAATGCGGCGTCCTTTCATCTTGCATTCACATCTGTCCTGTTATTTCCATTCCACATCATTCTGTGGAGTAGACATATTATCCATATGTGGACAGATCCACGTGGTATCGCAGATGAAAGAATGTACGGTTTTGAAAAGTAATTAGTCCATAGAAAAGTAATGATATTCTGCGGCGAGTGTGTATAGTACATACCTTTACTTCACCTGTCACGTTAGATGCGTGCACGACGGTTGACGGTATTGAAGGTTGAAGTCTACGGTGTCCCCTCGTAACATTTGAGTAACATGTCTCTAAACAAATGTCGCTTGATGCACTGTACGGTACCCTTTACTACAAGCTGTATGGATACCCTGTGCCATATATTGTAGTTAATATACCAAAAGCTGTGCCCTGTACCAATTTCTGCACTCAATACCGTGGATGTTGTATGCCGAAATACTGCTGCGCCTTCAAATTGTGAGCTTCAAACTATGAATATGGAAATAAACTCTACGCTACCCTTGCATGCAGGATTCAATTCTATTTACCTTATATTTTCTCTTGCAAAAACGCGGCTGCATACGATTACAAATTTTAATCTCAACAGACGTATTGTAAAATTGTAGCTCCTCTGCAAACTTGAATTTGATGCCAGACGCCTTTATCTGAAATTGCGGCGCAGAAAGCCTACAACGTAAAATGTTTAGCTC
>NW_025944859.1:0-357 GCF_000764305.2 Hyalella azteca | reverse complement strand
GAGAAGATGAAGTACAAAGGGAAAATGTTATTGAATTTTTGGCCAGTTAAATTATAACAGATGAAAATCTGAAAATCTCCAAAAATACATCGCGACTCGATCTGGTTTTTGTTCTAGATCATTATTCCCTTATACGCAGCTGATATTTTAATTGTGTTTCATCTAGCTAGATCCAGCATGTTTATATATCGCTAGATATGGAGCGTATATCTAGCATTTTATGTTAGCTTTGATGACTTGTACTTAGTTTCATGTTTTTTTATAGCATTCTACATATTATTACTCGTGATTTCTATGGCATTGTACGTGTGTTCGATGGTTCTTGGTTTCACTAACTTAATTATTCGTTGGTGATAC
>NW_025944858.1:0-2002 GCF_000764305.2 Hyalella azteca | reverse complement strand
ATAACTCAGACATGCATGCAATTAAAAATTTAAAGTCATATAAACTGAAATCTAAAGCGGAACTGTTTACATTTTTTATATATATCGTACTGTCATGCGTGGAGGCGTAGGGTTGAATGAGGTAGATAAGCAAGTAGATTGCCAGTACGGCGTCTACCGTCGCGATTCTTATCTACTGTGGTATAAAATTGCTTGACGTCATTTCGGCGAAAGCCGATCTCCCAGACACAAAATGTTGCCTCCAAACTAGAACGGATCGCTCAGGTACTGAAACAATCTCAGTAACTTATGTACCCCTAATATGAACGGATTTTATGAAAAGCTTTCAATAATGTGCTCAGGTTGGAAGACGTAAAAATTTTATGGATATAATTTCAAAAGCTCCAAACAATGTATCCTGGCAGATGCCGAGTTGGCACACAGTAATAATAAATAATAAGTCGTCTTACTGCAACCAACGAAACTAATTGTAGGATATTGCTTGTATTTGAATTAGCTAATTGATTCGCAGAGTGTCAATTTTAAGTTAAATATGAATATAAGATACTTTTGATTCAGGTTTGGAAGATGACAAATAAGCTAATAATTAAGGGCTCTCATTAATTTTACATATATGTAGGTTTATAATTACGAAAGTTTTATTGACAGTGGAACATGCATGGCTTGATACCAAGGAACCATAGCATAAATTCTGCCTGGCAATCAGGGAGTATTGCGATATACCAACATTTTTAAAAACATAAAAATTTTTTTTAAATGTAATAAAAATAATAGTGAAAAATTTTCCTTAGGATATTAATTAGGAAACTGTAAACGGTTAGCGGTTAGGTTAGGCCGAATTCCTAATTTCGAATTAGGAATTCGGCCAAAACGTTAACCGAATCCAAAATTTGATTTTCATACGAAATGGGTCTATGAATTTTTTGAATTACGCACGCTCCTGGCCATTGAGTCACGAAGTCTTGGATGGAAGTTGTTAATTTCTGCTAAATATTCAAAATATGCTCCGGTACCGTTCTCATGTTTTCTCATGTTTTTATTGAAACATATAATTCCCGAAGACATTTGATTGTTTTTCAAATACCTCCTAATTCTGTGTTAAAGAGATTCTAATAATCCTTGCAAATCGTTGTGCGTCGGTGATTGCGAGCCGCATATAATGTCAAGAGTTATACAATTGTTGTTAGGGAATCTAATCAAATTATTTAAGTCAGTGATTATCACATTTTGTTATGGTAATAGTTGAATTTAAGTTTGTCTGGACTTCAGATTTGGGCTATTCTAAGCTTCAGTCATTCGTGTGCTGATTATTGACTATTGAGGAGTGAGACGTTGCAAAATTCAATTTTATATAACTACTTTGTGAAATGTATGGTTGATAGCTCGGTGTGCCTAAACGAACTGAACTATCTGCATTACCTGCCTCTAAGTCCATTGAAAGAGATTCGTAGGCCTCAGAATTGTTAACAAAACAAAATATCGTTTCTGACAAATTTCATGCGCATCACGCATTACAAGTATAATAATAATAATATCCACGCACTTAGGACAGTTCCAAGAAGGATGTACCTAATATCCTGGATAAAATGTCATTAAATTTATGGCTAAGTCAGACACATATAAAGAATTTTATTCCTTTATTCATAGCACAGAGATTTCTCATCTCATATCTTAGTATACAAATAGGATATCCTAGTCATTGAGTTCTGTATAAAATAAAGCTGTTAATGTATTTAACTGCATCTTTATAGACAGTTGTAGTTACCTATTCAAAAATTATAATAGCTGTATAATAGCTGAGCGCTCGTAAATTGCACAAAAAATAAGAATTTTTTTGCGTTATTCTGCCTTCAAAAGCTGCCTTCACATTCCAGCTCCAATCCTGACCACCAGTCATTAATTGCAAGTACCGAACTCAGGTTCATAGGCGTTGACGCTGGAGAGATTTAATACGATGGAGATCCCGAAGCATTACACAAACATTGAGTACGATAGAGTTCCC
>NW_025944857.1:0-693 GCF_000764305.2 Hyalella azteca | reverse complement strand
ACGGAAATTGAACCCTACAAATTATTGTTCTGGCGCTGCAGTGTTTGGACTCTTGGGTAGCCTAGCTTTTTTTTTCAAAAAATTGTAGTAAAAATGATTGTTTGATGTGCAATTTGGAAAAATTTTATGTTAAAAATTTTAATTGTTCTTATTTTTTTGCTAGAAATATCAGAAGAAGTCTTAGAATGGGTGAAATTGGAAAGATTCACAGGCATTATTGTCCAATTTGTGAGTACTAGCATAGTGGCAAAGCAGAGAGTTTTTTAGACTCTCCCTCAAGTTCATTTCTGAGTCCTATATGTAGACCAGTAAAGTATCCTGGATACCTGCATTATCATACATAAGAAAATGGTTTAAATTGTGAGTAAATGAGGAAATTAAAAATGAACTGATTCCAAAAAATCTGTGGTTTGTCACTATGAGTACTAGAGTAAACGTGGTATATTCCAACACATTAAGGATGTGGCAAAAAAATGAATAGCTGTAAAGAAATTACTGTATGCGCAACTCGAGTTCTGTTTGCTTTACGTCTCTCTCAAAACACCTCACTACGCCCATGCCAGGCTGTAGAGTAGGGCCTTTTAGCTCGAGATATCGACGTCTTTTCAAGCTCTCCATCAGCCACATCGACCTTAAATCGGCGTCCATGGCCATTGGCCAATCATAAACTATGGCTCAGGCAGCCATGACCGA
>NW_025944856.1:0-1157 GCF_000764305.2 Hyalella azteca | reverse complement strand
GATGATCTCACCAGGTAGCATGCATTGTCTCTCTTTGGATCTCAATATTTTCCCACTAGATGGCCAAGACCTAGTGTTTTTGCAGTATTTCGACACGCAAATGTATGACGTCACCATTTCAACCATCAATGAACGCATGGAACTAAAACAAAGCTTAATATAAAGGAAAAACTAGAGAAGTGACGGAATTACCTACGATGTCGGAATATACCGCGTTTACCCTAAATAATAAAATAATTGCAAGAAAATTATCATGTAGCACTTTCATTAAAAGTAGAGCAGAACTGCAAATACCCGGTCAAGCTGGCACAAAGGCATTGTGAGTGAATAGTTTCTTTTTAATTTGGTAAAGATCATTTTTGATTTCATAAACTTGTGCAGGAAAACATGCTATGAAACTTTGTTCTGTAATTTTGTTTTTACCCTTTCACAGGTAAGTTACCATATATGATCACTTGAAATCGCGTCACAAAAAGCCTCACCACGGCTTCCTGTTTGTTTTTGAGGCATCCTTATAATGCCTCAGTCAATCACTAATTATCTGACCATCGTTCTATCTATAGCATCACCAGCTGCAAAATCCACAAATTGAAATATGAGCATTTAAATGAAGGTTTTGACTCAGACAATGGAATTGACGCTCTTTCCGTATTTTCTTCAAAAGGTGGAAGTATAAATATATAGATTTATTTTGGCAACTTGATTAAATTTAATGAAATTAAATTATTATGTTTCTAATATTTCATTTGCATAAACTGAATTTTAATTATAAAGAAAAATTTTGTGTACTGATTGCATTTATTGAATTCTTCAAGTGCGATTTAAACCTTCAATAGGCAAAATTTGCAAAAATTCAGAGAAATAAATATATTGTATAATTCTTCTTACTATCTTGAAATGGTTTCTGAGATTTTAATTTCTGGATATTTCAATGCTTGCCCGCTAAAGGGTTAAAGAATTGTACACAATGTTGGATTGATATATTTATTAATTGGCAATTGCAAAAAATCCCTCAACGCTGAGTTTACTCTAAATTAGGAATCAAAATGAAATCCAGAGTAAAGCGGATGCAGATAGGAAAGGAATGAACGTCTCCTCTATGACAAACAAGCGCATCTATTTGGAAAGGATAGAATGAGTTCGACTTCTAAATCTGA
>NW_025944855.1:0-544 GCF_000764305.2 Hyalella azteca | reverse complement strand
CCTCCTCCAACCACCACACTCCCACCTGCGGGAGTTTGAATCATTAGGTCAAGTAATTAACAACGGGGTTATTAGAACATTCCTGCAACCCAATTCAACCCCCAACCTATTTCTCTTACAAAATTGGGAGGCGGGTCTGACTCTGTAACAGGTGCCGCCCAGGACTCGGGGAGCAGGTAAATCAGCCGCTCATGCATGTCCGCTTCGGCTAGGGGTTCGAAGGGCAGCCTCTGGGCATCTTGCTAGCTCGGCATGACTCGGCTCGGCCAACTCTTAATAATAATATCGATTTCAGCGTTTATTAGGCCGTAGGCCTGTCGCCGATTCTTAATATAGCAGAACATTCACAGCTTGTTGCGGTCTCTAACTCGCAACTCACTGCTCCAATCTTGGTACTCCGAACTGTAACCACTGGGCCACCCTGCCATACTTTCAGGCGACTATAAAGTCGGCAAAGAGATTCTGATCAGAAGCTGTTTTCTACCAGGTGGCCATCAGAATAATTTTTAGCCGAGTGTAGCGACTATTTGATCGAAACCTAGGC
>NW_025944854.1:0-402 GCF_000764305.2 Hyalella azteca | reverse complement strand
TACAGAAATGCATTATTTAGTCCTAATTTAATGTGATTCTACAGAAAAAATCAAATAAAAAGTTGTAAAAGACATAGCCGTCACGAAAGGGTTAACTTAAAAAAAAGCTTACCTTCAAAGTCACGAAACACACTCACACCGCACTATATCACCATCAAAGAGAGAACAAATACTGGCAAATGCCTAAGATATGCGCCGGAGGAGTATCATAGATACGGGTAGCGAATGCTCAGTGAAGCTCAGCAATCAGCTCCCCCGGTGTACGAAACTTGCGCCTTGATTCTCTACTCCGCAATTTTTAGTCTAATGAGCCATGCATTATTTTACTCCTTCATGAGCATTGATGTGCAAATACAATTTTCATGGATTAAATACGTATAAGAAATGTTGAAGTTATTATAA
>NW_025944853.1:0-782 GCF_000764305.2 Hyalella azteca | reverse complement strand
TTTAATTTTGATGGGTACCCTGGTTTGATAGTACGTACGGCCCCTGGTGCCTGATACGGTAAAATTAAACGTGGTATCATGTCCTGGGTAAATTAGAACGAAATAAGTTCGTTGATAATATATTTTAGAGATAAGTTGGTATATTTTGATACATAGATAAGACTTGATTATTACCAGCAAGTGACCGACAATTTCAACATTGCACTGGAAACTCACTTTTATTCAGTTACTCCAAGTTTAGCCACTCGAAGTGAGTTTTTTTCCACTGGGCTCAGGATAGTAAAGCATCTCACATGCAATTTGATGTAAATAAAGACGCTTTCAGTGGTCTCAGTATAGAGCACTGTGAAAATAACAGATTGTTACAAGTTACACAAATAAATAGAAAACGACTATAAACCGTATAAATCAATTCATTTATTAAACAAAGTAATTAGTACAGGATGACCGTTTGTTCACCTGAGTACTTAATCTAATTAGAGGTTCTGGTGGAATGAATCTATGTACTAAAAGTTGGAATGAAGTTAACTATTGTCGTATACATTGTGTGTTCATAGCTAAATAAATATTATTTTTACAATTAAATCTAAATATTCTAAATTTCTAAATTTAAATTTCTATTTCTAAATTTCTATTACATTAATGCAAAATCTTGAACGAAACCGCTACAATAGTAAATTTTTATTGCCTAAGATAGACGCTGTCATATATTTTTAGTTGTGCATTAAGTACCTATATATATATGTATATTGAGCACTTCTCTTATTAATTACATCAACTGG
>NW_025944852.1:0-641 GCF_000764305.2 Hyalella azteca | reverse complement strand
GACAACTTTCAAATAAGTGGAACTGATATTGAAAAGTTGAACTATTCTGTAAATATTGGAATTCCTGCATAATGGAAGGAATATAATGGCTGCGGGTTCAATGACGAGTACCAGGTGAAGCAATAAAATATAAATTAAGGCTTTGAACTTTCTAAAAATACTCTCGTAAGTCTGACATGCCATTTTGTTCTAATTAAATCGTAATGTTACTCAATGTAGTTGCTCATTAATTGCCAGACAAAAACTTAAGAGTTACTCTCACAAGACACTCTTTGAATATCCAATTGAATAGTTCATGGATCTACATAAAAACATGAAGGCTTTGAGCTACATGGATGACGAATCCTCATTTTTAAAACCAAGGATACCTCTCAGAGTATCCTGATGATCTGAAAACTATGAATACCTAAAATTGCACAATTCACAGGAAAATAGCTTTCAACTTTCCATGATAAAGCAAAAGTTAATGTTGGCAGAATCAAATCTAATGGCACAGGTCAAAACCGTCACCTGGACTCGGCGTCAGGGTTGCCAGATGGTTACAAGATAAAACGTTCAAATGGGCTCATAAAGAAGCCAAAATCAACCGCAATTTTGCATATATTGACATCTTTGTTATATGCGGAGCAACAACTCAATTC
>NW_025944851.1:0-1630 GCF_000764305.2 Hyalella azteca | reverse complement strand
ATAAAAAATTTAAATATTAAAAAATTGCAAAATTCATTTTATTAATTTTCGAAAATTAAATGAGAAATTCATTGTACATCTGTAAGATTGGAGACACTGGATTCTTTGGAAGTGTTGTCTTTAAAAAGTAATTTTTAAACGTATATTATTTAATCCCAACGTTTGAATGACAGTTAAGGGTTCAAAAAAGTAGACTAGGAGAACTAAACCTAATTGTTATTTTTGAACGTCATACGCTATCACTATTATTAGTATCTCAATATTATTAGTATTTCAAGTACTATTTATTTCTAATCGTGACCACGTTATTAAGATGCACATTGAATTAGTCCTGCCAGTCATATATAACAACTGTGAAGTAACGTTACATGAACATGCACCATTACTTGATGGTTACGTGGGTTGTCCTCAAACTGCTCTCGACGCGCAGAAAGTTGATTGCTGTTGATAAATTTAATATTATTCACTATATGAAATTCATTTTTTTGCATTACAGTTAAAAATGCATGACCACGACTAGTGACACTTGCGTGTGTGTATCCAATGTTCTCGTGCCAGGTTGTAGTGGTACAGTGCCGGAAATGGCTATACGACCACCCAGTTTTCTCCAAATATTTTTTCTTGCACAAAGAATTATGGGATTCTAATTATACGCGGTTAAACTACGTTTAAAACGGTTCCAACGCTATGCGAATAAAATAATTTTCTCAAAATATATGAGAAGAAATTATGAAAATTAGAAAAATCTAGGTGAAAATGGTTATAAGACCAAGATATGTTTT
Source organism: Hyalella azteca (assembly GCF_000764305.2). NCBI lineage: Eukaryota > Metazoa > Arthropoda > Malacostraca > Amphipoda > Hyalellidae > Hyalella > Hyalella azteca. The sequence goes on along the minus strand of NW_025944851.1, from coordinate 848 downwards.
TCCGTTTGTGGATCACATACACTCATTTTAATAGGCAATCTCATCTCCTTTCGCCATAATTGCCTCAATGCATTTTCTCCCCACGCTATTTACCATATAATCCAGTGTCTTTTGAGAAATTTTATCCCAAGAACGAAGTATAGCCGTGCTCAGGTCACTCACAGATTGAAACTGGCGCTCATTTTGGTAAACATCCCTCGCCATGATGCCCCATAAGTTTTCAATAGGGTTGAGGTCAGGACTAAGCGCCGGCCACGGCAACAGAGTAATATTCTACTCGAGGAACCGCATGTTTGCCGATTTTGAGGTGTGAATCAAAGCATTGTCTTGTTGGAAAACATATGTTCCCTCATGTTTCTCATCGGAAAATGGAAGAATTTGGTAAAACAGCGTGTGCTTGTAAGCCTCGGAATCATGTCTCCCATGTAAAATAGCTAGAGTTGATTTTCCCTTTCAGCTAAGCGCCCTAAAAAACCATGACCGAACCACCACCAGATTGCCGCCTGAAAAAAAATTCAGGCTCACGGTCCAGTGGTGCCAATAGCATTGCCATCCATCTGGATCATAGAGATTGCACTTTTTTAATCACTGAAGGTAATCATGTGCCATCCCTTACCAATAAGCAAATATTTTTCAGCAAATTTTTGCAGGTTGATAATATGTTTTTGTTGGAGCACAGGGGCATTTTTTCCTGGTCATGTATTTGAATTTCTTCGAGTCATACAATGTCTAACAGATGCGTCGTGCTGTCACATCAACTTCAGTGGCCAATTTTATAGAAGTAGAGGTAGCGCAAGTTTTAGAAGCCTCAGAAAACAGTCTCCTAAGATCCCTGTCGGTTAATTTTG
>NW_025944850.1:0-692 GCF_000764305.2 Hyalella azteca | reverse complement strand
CTGGCCGGGGCGCAACAGGCCCTACCGCAACAGCTACTCCTAACGTAACCTAACCTAACCTAACCTGCGCCGCCTGTTGTGGTAGGGCCTGTTGCGCTCCGGCCAGTTGGGCTCCGGCGCTGCGAAGCAGTGGCTGTGTTTTGCAAAACGGATTTACTGTTAGCCGGAGTTACCCACATCTCATTGGTTTGAGGCTATGTGTAGATATTGCATGCTGATGGTTGGCGTTAGGCCCAGGGCCTGTTTACGAGTCAATTTTGTTACCCACGGCTGCGCTCCCATCCACGCAGACATGATTTTTACAGACACGCATTGCTTATATTTTCCAAATCGTCGAAGACTGTACGGAATATTACTACGATGGATTTTTGTACATCCACTGTTTAAAAATTTTAGTAAACGTGTTTTAGTAAATTAAGTAAAATTTTTAAACCTGTCGGATGAGGTTTACAAATTTTGCAGCTAGTTTGGCAGCTACAAAATTTTTGCTAGTTTGACATTCTGATTTTCCAAAATTTTTCGCTTCATTTTAAAGGCCAAGAGAAAACTGGTAATAAACTAGAAAGGCTGACCATTGATTTCCATTTAAAGTGAAACATCGCGAGCCAGGGGCAACCTTCTTTAACCTTTTCCACTAGCGAACGGTCGTTTTCCCCTGACCTACGGTCACTGGGAAAAGGAAGCCCTTTTCT
>NW_025944849.1:0-375 GCF_000764305.2 Hyalella azteca | reverse complement strand
CCCACCCCCCTCGGTCAATCCTATCTTAAATATAAAAGAAAATAAGTTATAAAGTATTTTACTATATAAATTATTTACAAATTAATTAATAAATGAAAAAGACCAGCATTTGTCAAATTCATGCCTTCAAAAATTACGAACAAAGTAAAAATTAACTAGTAGAAAAATTAATTATTTATATAGTATAAAAATTAATTAATTGAGATTCAACGAAAAGCAATATATAAGTAAAGTAATATGAAATTATGTTATCTATTTAGAAAGTAATATTATTTTACTTTATATTATATTATATTATGTTATATTATAATATATTATAATAGTACAAATATGTGTAAATTATGTATCCTTATCTTATGTTCAATTCAACATCTG
>NW_025944848.1:0-357 GCF_000764305.2 Hyalella azteca | reverse complement strand
AACCACGTATAGTACTTGGACCCCAACCACGTATAGTACGTGGACCTCAACCACGTATAGTACTTGGACCCCAACCACGTATAGTACGTGGACCCCAACCACGTATAGTACGTGGACCCCAACTACGTATAGTACTTGACCCCAACCACGTATAGTACGTGGACCCCAACCACGTATAGTACGTGGACCTCAACCACGTATAGTACTTGGACCCCAACCACGTATAGTACGTTGACCCCAACCACGTATAGTACGTGGACCTCAACTACGTATAGTACGTGGACCCCAACCACGTATAGTACGTGGACCCCAACTACGTATAGTACGTGGACCCCAACCACGTATAGTACGTGGACC
>NW_025944847.1:7604-61122 GCF_000764305.2 Hyalella azteca | reverse complement strand
GGACGAAATTCTTTAATCAAACAAAAGTAGTCTCGTAATCACACCACTGCCCATGTAATGGACCATCATGATTCCTGCCTTCCTGAACGTAGCCTTCAACACTTCAAGCCGTCCGTATCTAGGCCGTGGGTCGAACCAGCCCTCGGTCGGACGGCCATTGTCGAAGGACGATAAATTTTGGAACAGAACTATGCTATTTGAAACCTAACCTCAGATGCGGTGAACGTAAAATTACGTAATTTAACGATGCCCGGAAGTCATATTCGATCCGCGTTCCGCGGCCTGGTGGTGCACGGCAGGTGGTGGTCAAGGCCGGAAGAGGACAAAGCCGAGTGGTGCACGGCTGATTGGTGTAGGTCCGGAGAAATCCAAGGCGTTCGATTCAGGGCTTATTGGTGCACGGTGGTGCACGGCTTCGCTCCCATATATTAATGCTGCGGCCACTCTCTACAAGAGCTGTGGATAAGCGAGTGTGTCACTCTTTTAATGATATGACCCGTTAATTTTTCTGAGTGCATGGACTTGGAGGCAGAATAATCTGAATATAATGTTTTTGTTGGATTATTTTCTGAACATCACGTGGGCTTGACGGCGATTAGATTCTTCCTGGCATGTGTTTAAATTGTTACGGTTTAATGCGAAAATTTGCAGCTTTTACCTCTTCTACGTTATATTTTCAATCCTTGGTACAATAAATTATGTCTTTTACTCATCCATTTTTTCGAGCTTTTCGTGCTATTTTACAGTCTGAATTAAATGTTACGAAATAATATTGTATATTCGATTTTTTTGTAGAGATTATTAAGTTACGGAAATTTTATACTAATTTTGTTATGAAATCGAATATTTTCCATGTAAGGCTGCATGAGTTTTTGAAATGTAATTAGTTTGTAGGTTTGTTCATTTTATGACCAGCGAATCAAATAATTCTTCACGATACATTTAACATTTTGGACATATATTTAAGTATTTTTGTTAAAAATACTTACCTATGTACATTCAGTAAAGTCTAGATACACTTGTGCCCGAAATTATTCATACCCCTTCAGAAATATAATAAAATTCAAATTTTAATGAACAATAGAGATCATTTACAGCTTATTCTTCTAGGAAGGATTGTCATTATTATGTACAACAAATTTAATGCTAGAAAATATGTATATAATAACTTTCGATAGTAATTACTTTGAATTTTGTGAGTTACTAACCGTTCAGAATTATTCGTTCCCTCTTATTCCAGATCATTTATCATAATATTTAAGAAGAACTATCAATGAAAATAGTATTAGATACTCAATAATTGTATTTCAAAATTTGGTGTTACTAAGCATTGTAATATTTTTTCTGCAAAGTTTGAAAATATAATTTTTTTACAATTTAGGAAAAAAGCTAAAATTTTGCTAAAAGTTTGAAGATGGCAGAGAGAAAAAGAGCTTAGTAATGATCTCGGAAGCAAACTTATAAATTCCCGCACAGAAGAGAAGAGATATAAAGCATTATCTAATAATTTTGATGTTCCTACGTCTACAATACAGATCATTATAAAAAATTCAAATCATTTATCACGGTGGATAACAGGGTTGGTCGAGGAAGGAAAGGAAAAATCTCCCCAGATGTGCTAGAAACATAATACGCTCCATTTGCAACAATTATAGGATCACTAGTAAGGAAATTCTATCAAATTTTGATGCTTTTGATATGAAGGTATCAAGACAAACACTGCAAAAAACAATGCGTCGTGACGGACTGAAGGGTTGTCGACCCAGGAAAACCCCTTTGCTAACAGATAAGCATGTGAAAGCACGCCAGAAGTTTCCTAAAATTCCTGTCGATTCCAAACCCCATTTTTCTCCAAGATTTTGTTGAGAGATGAGACTAAAATTGAATTATTAGAGCATATGAATGTTGCTGACGCTTGGCGAAAAAAAGGTGAGGCTCACAATCCGAAGAAAACAATCCCCACAGCTAAGCATGGCGATGGGAATCTTATCTTTTGGGGTTTATTTTCTGCCAGGGGACCTGGAAGTCTGATCAAATTAATCGGAATCATGCAAAAAGATAAATATTTTGATATTATCAAAAATAACATCAAGCAGGATGCAGAAAGTTTTTTTCTTGGTCCTGATTGGAATCTTCAGCAGGATAATAATTCGATGCACACATAGAAAATAGTCAAGAAGTGGTTCGAGGGATTCTCACATCAATGTCACGGAATGGCTAGTCAAATTCCCCACCTCAATCCAATATTGAGAATTTGTGGTGCGTACTGACAATAAAGATGAAAATGAGACAACCTAAAAATTTGAAAGAATTGGAACAGTATGCCTTGGAAGAATGGACAAAACTTAGCGTTGATACATGCAGGAACTTAGTTGACCATTACCCAAAGCGTTTACAAGATATCACGAGTAAAAAGGCCATGATATTGACTATTTATTCAGGGTACGAATAAATTTGGTCATGACGAGTCAGTTTTATGTTTCCTTTGAGTCTCTTTACAAAACTACAAAAATATGTTTCTTGGTTTCTAAATACATGTTATATGGTTCATAAATGGTTTATATCTGCTTTAAAGTTTTAAATAATTATTTTTTGGTCTATTTCTCGTAATTTGTGGAAATGACGTAAGGGTATGAATAATTTCGGGCACAAGTGTATAAGATTTCGCTTATCCTTCCAAAGTTTTGTTGATTGGAGATTGTTAATTAATAAAGTGGGTATGTCGCTATCGGCGTGTAGCTGCTCAATTTTTTGGGGGGAGAGAATAAGTAGATTTAAATAAAATTAAAATCTGGTAACAGTGTAATTGCATCCTGTTTAATTTATGGAATGTTATCTAGGTTTGTTGTCTAGGTTTGGGTCAAATTAATTCAGCCGATGGCTTGATTGAAACAGAAGCCAGAGGTCCAAAAAGTTTGTTTGGCTGAGGATTTATTTTGAAACATTTATTAATATCGAAAAATAGCTCGAAGTATTATTGACATAAACGACAATCATGATTGCTAAAGTATAGGTAACATGTTTAATGTCCTCTCATTTGTGCATAAACATCAAACGGCATGAAATTCAATGCTTTATATAAGATAATTGTTCCTTTCCCCAGTTTCCAGATAACATCAATGATCTCAGTTGAGGGTTGGAATGGCAGAACAGAGCGGTTCTTGTCCGTGAACTGGAGCTGTATTTCCATCGAACAGACTGCAAGGCTTATCCGTGTTGCGAGGCGGGCAGTCCAGGTTCTTCGCCCAAAACTAAAGTCTTTCTAAGGCAGTTGACATACTCCGTTAGAGGATCCTAATTCAAATGAGATATAGCAACGAATGAGTTAAACTCACTCTTGAATCTTTGAAATACTGCTCTCTCTTCTATGTATATGAAACAACATCAGAACTCTAATCTTCACTTATCCCAAATCAAATGAGATATAGCAACGAATGAGTTACACTCACACTTGAATCTTTGAAATACTGCTCTCTCCTCTATGTATATGAAACAACATCGGAACTCTAATCTTCACTTATTCTTTTTTTCTGGCATGCGGTGGAACCTCATGGAAAGACGCCATGAGATCGATTTGTGCTAGTATTTGAATATTAGTTCTAAAAAATGCAGTTGTAACACTCTATTTCCCTTAGGCGCTATTTAAATAGATTATTTATATTTAATTATATTATTATTTTGCTCTGCTCAAGATGTGTGTTATAGACATTTATTTATGCATTCTGTTGCTTATTGTCTAAATATAAGTATACAACTTACCAAAATTTTCCAGTAAATAGTTAAATTTTTTGTACATCTTCATGGTATCATACAGGAGATATTCACAGCAAGGGAGCGCCACGTTTTCACTGATCCTGTGTCAGTTCTCCATAATTTGACCAAAACGATGCACACTTGGTAACAAGAAATCAAGAAAATCAGAGGCAGCAATATCGAGCTTTCTAGTTCTGCTTCCATAATTTAGAAAAAGCACGAACAACGACAGATGACCACCATGAAGTTGTTTTCCTGTTCAACTGGCCTTGTCACGCTGGGTCGGGTCAGGGGGATGCACTTCTTGCCCTTTTTGTGCATAATCCTGACACGGTTTTGCGCTGCCTAAGGATGATCGGTGCTTACACAAGAAAGCCACGTTATTCAGGGCCATTGCTTTATTTTATCTTTTAAGTGTAAGTTATTGAGCCCGTGTTCCCGATATTTTGTTCCATATTAATATTATTGAACGTCGCAATTCTAGTTGACATAACAGTTTTTGGTAAACATTAGCAGTGAATCCCTTTAATAATTATTCGGGTAATCATTCGCAGATGTTACTGAATTATTTATAAATAGTTTCTTGACTTATAGGAGGTTACATTCAATGCAGAATAATTATTATTTGTATTCATAATAAAAACTTAATTCGATCTTATGTGTAAAAAACCCTAATGGTGTTTATTAATGCGGGGAATATATTTTCTCCTCGACATTTATTTTCCACTATTCATAACCCATTAATGATAAATGCCCGATATTGAAAAAGACGTACAACACTATTTTTAAAAAAGATTTTGTTATCTGCACGTTCTAACATTGCAGCAAAAAAAAAAAAACAAATTGAAGCAGTATTCAATGAAAGTTGCACACCACTTTCAACCGGCCGAAGCTGTAAGAAGACAAATAACAATTATTTAACTGCTGAATTAGATTAAAGGCACAATATCTCTAGCCTATCTATTTACCTCCAGCTTATCTATCACAATCCCCTGCACTAGATTTTACCAGCTGATCTAAGCCAAACAAGAGATAGGGTTTATTCTGATTTTTGTACGGTAACTATTTTAAATGACTCGCCAATAATATAATGCCTAAACAAAAAACTAAGATTAATTTTTCGATAATTTTGAGTAGTTAAAACTTTTCGGGTCATAGCCTCATTACTACTTACTCTGTGCTTTATTTGGGGTGACGCGTCATGCAGTTTTAACGTGTACATTTGAGGTGAAACTAATATCGCCCGTGCTTCTGTGACTTCACCCCTGTTTTGAGAATCTTCAGCAGTTCGACTCTTGACTCCATGAGCGTAACTCCCATGGTGCTACTNATGCCCAAGACCTGATCCTACCCACCACCCACAGCGCTAAGACTGCCTCTACACAGAGCAAGACTGCCACCACTACCTGCACTCCTAAGACTGCTGATAATTCTGTACGTACTGCAATAGGTAGTTTTAGCGATTATTATTCATATTTGTCAATGATTTTTCTTTACTGGATGAATTACAAATTTTTCCCCTATTAAAGTGCTGTCTCTTATACACATCTGAGCCATAATTTATTTTCTTCTTTTTAGTCCACAAGAAAAACGTGTTTTTTTTTAAAGTTTTTTTAAGTATTTTATTTTCTCCTTTTTAGTCCGTTGCTACACGGACTAAAAAGCGTCTCTTTTTAGTCCGTTGCTAAACATGAAAAACGTGGTTTTTAGAAAGTTTTTTACATAGTTTTTTTTTCTACTTTATCTAATGACTTGATTAAGTATGACTTGACGTACGTATCCATGATACGCAGCGTCAGCGCCTACTCGTCTATAACGTGAGCGCCCGCACGTCAAACTATATATACTATAAATATATACCTTACTCAATTAAGCTAATTTAGGTCTCTAATTGCTAGTTTTTATGATTGCATCTGAAATTGTTAGGCGAAAATAACCTGCATGCCGAATTTCAGATCTCTAGAGAAATCAGAAGTGGGCTAATTTTCGTTGTCAATTTTAACAACAAACAAACAAACAAATAAACAAACAAACAAACAAACGCGAAGCTAAGCTAAGAAAAACGTGTTAATAAAAACGTGTTAAAAAACGTGTTAAAAACGTGTTAAGAACTGCGCTGCAACTTCTTCACGCGACCAAATTTCTTCTCGCTTCGAATCACCGACATGTAAACAGCCTCCCCGATGACATCGTTGGTGCTCCAAGTATGAACGCGTTCAAGAACAGACTAGATAAAGCTCAGATTTGAAATGCCTAGCACCATATCGAACCCGGTGGAAGTCGAGTTGCTATTTCAAACTTTCGTCAGTCATGAAAAGATCCGGTCAAATGACACGATTTCGATCTTCTGTGAACAAGGCACGAAAAGGAAAAGAATCGGCAACAGGCCACATCACCGCGCTCGACATTGCAGCCAGCCACATGCACTCCCTCTGGCTTTCGTGCCGACGCGTGCCTGTCCCAGTCGAGGATTATGTACTCCCATGGATAAACATTGGCCAGTATGTTAATACAAACTTGAATATTGCACCAGGAGTAGCGTACTCGGCACAATTTGGGGCCACTATGGGGAAAACTACAGCGGATCACAAGTTATCTTCTGCGATGGTTCTCGCCTTACTGCTCCAAAGTCTGCTGCCTGCGTTGTTTATATTCCCTCTCAGAATAGTGCTACATCTTGGCGCCTACATCCTAGACTTAACACTAGAGACTTGACACTTGATTTGACTTTTGACACCTGACACTTGGCACTACATGACTCAAACAAGACTCGACATGACTCAGACATGACTCGACATAACTGACTGCAGTGTGCTGACAACTGAACTTACGGCAATCTATCACTCATTTGTACAGGAATCTGACCACCCTCACTGGGTTTTATGCTTTGACTCTCGTTCAGCTCTGCTGTTCTTGAGTTAACCATGCACAAGGCCTGTCAACCAGAAGCTCCCTGCTGGTCCTAAAAATTCGTAGGCTGCTCAGGGGGCTTAATCTTCAACGACATGTAACCTTGCGGTGGGTTAAAGCCCATGCGGGCATACTTGGAAATGAGCTAGCTGATCGTGCAGCCAAACTGGGTCATGGATTAGATCATAGCACCTACCATACCATAGAATATTCTGATGCCCTCTACTGTATGCGTCGTAAATTTCTGTCATATTGGGAAGAAGATTGGTCCCAAACTGTTACTGAATCTGGCAAAGACAGACATCTTGCATCAATTAGAGGAAATCTGCTGCCAGTCCCCTGGGTGCACGCAAAGTCCCGTCGATCAGCTGTTGCATTGGCCCGCCTCCGTCTGGGACATGTAGGGGTAAAAGCTTACCTGCATCGCTTCAAAATGTCAGACTCACCACTGTGCGGGGATTGCAGAGTGGAAGAAACTATCGATCATTTCTTGCTAGAATGTAGCAGCTACGGGGACACTCGTCAACTAATGAGGCAGACCTTGGAAATCATTGGCATTGAGGTGCTAACAGTGCGCGCACTGCTTGGAGGTGAAGACATCGCAAAACGGGAGCAGCACCTCATCATCGGGGCGTTAACTACATTCCTCATAAGCACCGGAAGATAGGAAACCCTGTGAAATCACAATAATCAAAGCAAATGAAGCGGCTCTCAACTGATAATGCAACTTCAAGCCTGAAATAAATTGCCGTGACCAGGTGTGACAACCGACCTGCGTGAGGTCATTTACTACACCTCAAAGAAGACATCATCATCATCAGCCTCCCTGATAGCATCGTTGACGCTCCGAGTATGAAGTTGAACGCCTTCAAGAACAGACTAGAAGAAGCTATGCAGGAGCATATGTTGTCCTAACATGTCTTGCAAATTACGGACCAGGGGCCGTATTATCAAAACTTCGTAAGTACGCAAAATTGACTTGCGAGTGGCGTAAGTGCTGACTTGATGACGTCACTCTAGAGGTGGTATTATCAAAACATTTGCGCGGGAAGATACGTAACGTNCCGAGCAGGCGTACAGTTACGTTACGTAGGTTCCCGCGCCAATGTTTTGATAATACCACCTCTAGAGTTACGTCATCAAGTCAGCACTTACGCCTCTTGTAAGTCGATTTTGCGTTCTTACGAAATTTTGATAATACGGCCCCAGGCAATAAGGCCGGCAGCTATCTCAATCAATCATCAGTTATGAAAAGATTGGGTTCCAAAGGCCGGATCCCTTGTGAATCAAGTCACGAAAAATTCAAGAATTGGCAACAGCCCAGCAGGCCATGGGCCTATTTCTTCAAGGCCGACACTTCTATTCTATTCTAAGAAGCACACAATCCCATGCACTTCTCCGCCCTCTCGGACGTTCCGTACTTATTAATTGTGATATTTTTATCTCTTGGGGAGCGCAGCCGTGCACCACCAATTTGTGCACCAACAAGCCCTGAATCGAACGCCTTGTATCTCTCTGGACATCCACCAATCAGCCGTGAACCACTCGGCTATATCCACCTCCGGCCTGGCATACAACCTGCTGTGCACCACCAGGCCTCGGATCGAATATGACTTCCAGGCATTATTAAATTACATTATTTTAAGTTCACTGTATCTAAGGTTAGGTTTCAGATAGCAAAGTTCTGTTCCAACATTTATCGTCCTTCGACGAGTGGCCGTTCAACCGAGGGCTGGTTCGACCACCATGGGTTCGACTCAACTTCGACCCACGGCTTAGATACGGACGGCTTGACGTGTTGAAGGATACGTTCTGGAAGGCAGGAATCATGATACCGGTAGTCCATTACATCCAGACTGTAGATTCCGTTACGGATTCCGGTTCGAGCTGCGGTCGACGACGGACGTTGGTAAGTGACTTCGCCTTTACCTTGAGATCTGATTACTTGATAATTGTTTTGAACCTTTTTCTTTCTTTATAAGCAGGAATTCTTTGACAAATCAATAGGACTCTAAGCTAATTTTGAGTATGTCGCGCCATAAGTGGCGGCTGTGGCGCAGGGGGGAGAGCATGGGACCTTCAGATGAGGGCCTGAGCTCTCCTTCTCTGCTTGCCTCTGTGGATCCGCCTTTGCCGCTGGCATTGAGTAGTGATGCATTTAAAGATCTGCCTTGCATCCCAGAGACGCCAGGTTCGCCTTCGTCATTGGTTGCATGCACGGCGGCTCCTGACTCTGCTGCTGCAACTGCAAGGTCAGCTGCCCATGGAGAGAGAGCTGGTTGTGCTGGACAAAGAAATTTTGAGGGTTTTATTAGTGACAATGGTGTCTGCGATCTCTCTCGAGGCTCAGTCTGCTCAGATATATCTGAAGATGAGATTCTAACCCCTGCTCAAAGAGTTAATCATGTAGATAATGCACAGAAATTCACGGGGAATGACTTGGATGCAACCAGAGAGGGCGAACCAGCAGCCTCTGACTCCTGCAAGAGAGTTATCATAATAGAACCAGTAGCTGATACCCGTCAAGTTGAGAAATTCTTTGCCAACGACCTTGCCCTCAGCAAGGCTCTGGCTGATTCTCCCTTTGGTAAAGCAGGTATTGCCAAATTCAACAAAAACCTAGGACGTAAGATCTTGGTTATTACTCTTCAAGACAAACCTAGTATTGAGATAACTACTCTGCTAAGCATTACAGTACTTGGAACGTGGACTATAAAGTGCCGATTACCAGTCAACCATTCAAAATCTGTTGGAGTTATTGGACCTATGGGTGAAGATATATCTAATGAGGAACTTGCTGAAGCTCTGGCCCTGNGGGAGATGACTCAGTTACCTACAGCTTCTTGGGTGTGAGCTGAGTTTAGTTATTGCATTATAGGGTAGGCGTTGGCGCCAGGGCTTGTTTACGAGCTAAATTTGTGGTGTAGGGCTGCGCTCCCAAGGAAATGACACCTATGGCTTTAGGCACTTAATCACACAGGCTAATATGCCCTCTAGCGTGATTACGAGCGGAAAGGAATAGATATTGAATTATGGACAAGGGCTATGTAGGGGTCTATACTGCGTCCCCTTCCAATATACATTAAAGTCGTACATTTTAAATCATACTAAATAATTATAACATCATCACGAGAGTTTCGGAGAAAGCAGCTTAGTCGATGGCAACATCCAAAGCCCTTTTTCACTGGTTCTTTCATAGCCCCTTAAAATCGTAACGGCCTGTTTGCCGTCTGACTTTGAGTGGTCAACATCTCTCTCACGTAAGCTCCCTAACTTAGAAACTCTACTTTGCCGTAGAATAACTCTCATTCAATGTGTTAACCGTAAGAGTAAAGTTAGTTCGTAAGTCGGAGTCATTGCAAGTTCAATAATTTAATTAACGTATTAAAATTAACGTATTTTTCATATCATAACATAGCTCACGTGGCTTTAGCTCATTTGTGAAATGGTGTCGTGAACTGTGAATAGCGTATTAACAAAGGCCTTATTTCGCAGCTTTCCGCATCGGCTAACAGCCGGCAACCTGCGCCCGGCGATCTACAGCCTGATATATCCTGCAACTTATAAATTCAAGATCACGCGCTATCTCCCGCCTCTGACGCCATCTCTGTCAGCAACTCTGACTGTCTCGGCCAACACCTCTATCGGCGTCCCAAGCAGGTTTTCCCGCCAACTCATACGCCGCCATCTTGCCGCTCCCCTGCGCCGTCCCTGTCTACTGACGCTCATCCGTGAACATTCAGTGAACATTGCTGTGAAGTGTGAACTACTCAATTAACTTCAATTCAGTGATCAATTTCGTATCTCTGGAACATTTAATTCAGTGATCAATTTCATATCTCTGGAACATTTAATTCAGTGATCAATTTCGTATCTCTGAAACATTTAATTCAGTAATCAATTTCATATCTCTGGAACATTCAATTTAGTGATCTACAAGTCTCAATATCGTGCTCGGATAACTTCACCACGATGTCTGAATTCACCACGCGACCACGAGCACGTCACCAAGTAGAGCACATCATCTTCATCACCAACCCGTTCCTCCGATTCCATCGGGATCACCATCATCGAGCAGGTCACGTGAGCTGAGCTAATAAATAACCTAACAATTTATTATGTGTTCATTTCTCCCAACCAAATTCGTCCTGCCGATCACTATGTTCCTGTGTTCTGTCTGTTCCTTGGTGAATAATTCAAGTTAACTAGCTAGGCCATTCAATTTCCTGATTGGAGTTATTAACTTAATGTGGAGTGGTAAATAAAAACCCCACAGCTTGATGTCAGTTGGCTGATTGATTCATATCCAGGAAAGGAAATGACACCTATGGCTTTAGGCACTTAATCACACAGGCTAATATGCCCTCTAGCGTGATTACGAGCGGAAAGGAATAGATATTGAATTGTGGGCAACGGCTATGTAGGGGTCTATACTGCGTCCCTTTTGTTCCAACTTAAGTTTTGTTGTATTTTAAAAAGTTGTTGATATTTCTTTCCAGACTTTTTGTTGAAGGAGATTGATTAAGGCAAGATCGATAAATCTGATTCTGTGATTGAGCTAGAGGCAAATCAAAGTCTGTCCTGTCAGCCGATGTCACCATCTACAGCTAGTATGGAATTCTCCAGACCATCATAGAACACAATTATTGGAAAATAAATAATGTACTTTTTTATTTTTATTTGCCTGTCAACATTAAGTGCATAGGTATTAAACCACAACATTCATTCGTAGCAAAAATCATTTCAATTGCCGAGCTCCAATCAGAATAGTAAAAGGATAGGGTAACATGGGGCAGCGAGCCCACTGCGGGTCATGGGCTCATAGTGGGTTTCTCGCTAAGTATGGCAGATATTGGTCCGTGTTCTCTACCGCCGGTCGACAGTTTCACTGGGATGAAGTGTACGGATTTACGCTTTGCTAAGTGTTTGCGCTGTCTCTTATACACATCTAGATGTGTATAAGAGACAGCGTCCGATCAACGTCGAAATCTGATCAAAACTGAAACGGATGTAAAATAACCTTATTTCAACGTTGAAACAACGTCGATATTGGTACGTTGAATGTTTATTTATTTTTAAACGTTGAATCAATGTTGATATCAGGTTGAAGTGCTGAACAACCAAAATTGAACGTCCGATCAATGTCGAAATCTGACCAAAACTAGAACAGATTTAAAACAACCTTATTTCAACGTTGAAACAATGTCGATATTGGTACGTTGAATGTTTATTTATTTTTAAACGTTCAATCAATGTTGATTTTAGGTTGAAATGCTGAACAACCAAAATTAAACGTCCGATCAATGTTGAAATCAGACTAAAAGTAGAAAGGACGGAAAACAACCTTATTTCAACGTTGAAAAATGGTCGATATCGGTACGTTGAATGTTTAGCTATTTACCAGCATGGAACTAATGTTATCACACCAACATTGAATGAAATACATATATATAACTGTACGATTAATGACCAGAGAATGCAGTTCAATTTTCAAGGAGTCAAACAATTCTTTAGCTTAACTATTTTAACCGGAATGTCTCGTCTCGTCTCGGTATCGTCCAGGAATTCCTACGGAGGGCTGAAAATTGTCCCGGTTTTTATTGCGAACCGGGACAGAGCCTGCTGTCTCGTCTCGGATGAAAAAATGCCAAACGCAGGAGTCTACAGCAACTTGAAAGAGGAACTTAGGAAGGCAATGCCAATAACCAGCACTGATGTGGGGTGTCGTGCGACGTTCATCAACTTCAAGTTATAGTAAAAGATTTCATGTGAATTTGTCATAAATGCTGGGAGACTGTGCTATAAAATATGTTAATACTGGCTATTTTCTTCTTGGCAAATTATCATTTTCTAGATGAACTGCTTTACATGGTGATAATGATATCATTATCAGCATTCACTGCTTTTTTTCAGCATATCCGGCGTTGCAATGCCTACAATGATTATTTTTAAAGCAGCATTTCCAGGAGGCAACTATGCTGCTGGCGGCCCCGACGGAGCTTTGTACGGCATACAAGCCACTGGCTTCATGGATTCCGAACTTTTCCTCCGGTGGTTCACGCAGATATTCTTGGTATCCGCTAAGCCATCAGCAGATAAACCAGTTCTCTTGCTGCTCGATAGCCACGCCTCCCACTGCTCTCCAGCCGTTATTGACTGTGCCAGGCAAAACAATGTGATATTGTTAGCGTTAATGCCTCGCACCACCCATCTCTGTCAGCCATTAGACGTGGCCTTCTACAAGTCATTCAAAGTTACTTTCTCAAAGCTCGTAAAACTTTGGCAAGCCGTGCGAGGAAACATGTGAATTGCAAAGAAGAATGTTCCACGCATTATAAAGAGTGCTTTGGAAAATTCAATGACGGCTTCAAATATCAAATCTGGATTCAGAAAGTGCGGAATTCATCCCTTCAACCAGAACACATTGACAAGTCCCAACTTTGCAGGAACCAATTGATCCCAGAGCAGACGGGTACTTATCTATCATGCCAGAGAACTCTCCAAGGCAGTGTCAGCTTATGGATGAACCAACTCAATCAAGCACTTCAAATTTTACTCTCAACTTGGAAGACGCTGCTTTGATTTCCAGCAATAGGACGTCTGTGAACACCAGAGCTTTGAAGCCAGCTGGGAGAGTGGATTGCAACATGAACCGAGTAGTTGTCATTACTATTTCAGACGAATGTGGATCGGTTGGGGAATCTGAAATTGAAATCATTGATTGGCCGGAGTCTCCTGCAGCAGAGCTTCAATCGCCAAGCGAAAATCCTCTTGTGGCAAGCGGTATAATTTTTTCGGATTTAGCGAGTATATTCTTTCCTGTTGAAGAAGAAATTCTCTCTGGACGTCGCCGCCCGTTGCGAATTTCTTCTAAAGTGCGAGTCATGACTTCAGATGAAGTGCGATCAGACCTTGAGTCACAAACAAAAGCAATCAAAAATAAAGGACAAAAGACAGCTCCTCATAAGACCATCAGGCAAGAAAAGAAAGACGATGTCATCCCTTCAACGTCTCGAAACAAGCGTCCTAGACAATTCAGTGAGGATGATTTTGCTCTGGAAGACAGCATCTGTTTGATTTGTAGACGTGATTGGGCTGCTGCATGATCTGCGGGTGCCCATCCAGGCAATGTGGGTTGACTGCGAAACCCAAGGTTGTCCTCATTGGACTTGTCCGCGATGTCTTCATAATAACTTTGATTGATTACAAAGCCGATTTTTATTGCCGAAACTGCGAAAAAGTTTAATTTTTTAGTTTACTAAATTTGCATTCATACGATATTACGTAATTTTTGCGCGATATTTTGGTAATATTCTTTTCTATTTAGTGTAAAAAATGGCTATATATTTCCGAATTTTATTTCTTTCCTATTGTATACGGTTATACCACTTCATGTTCAAAGAGACCGTCTGAGAATGTAACAGTTTCGTAAACATGTAAAATCCAAGTGTTAGTATCTAAAGATTTTGTTTTATTTTATTTCTATATCCTGATCTAAATTTCGTTCGTTAGTTTTACATTGACCAATTGTTTTCTTGTTACGCATAGTCATATTATTATTTTGATATTTTTTCTTTTTTCATGGCCGGAGTAAAATCAAATATGTATAAATATATGGACATAAATATTACAATGTTTTCACCTCGACATATTTCAGTATCAATGGCGGGGCTATATCGGTATTTGTGATGGTTGATATAGTAATAAGTATAAAACGGTTTCAGCGTTCTCTGCATGGGCTATTAGACCTGTCACAGATTCGTAACATCACAGAATTTTCACAGCATGTTAATCGGCTCCTCTGCCGCTCGTCACCGATTTGACCACAACTGTAGCAGGTAGCCAAGATCGAACCCTCATCTTACTGCTCCAGTCACAGTATTCTGAACTGTAACTACTATACGGTAGGCCACCTTGCCCTTGGATTTTGAAAAATTTGCATTAAGAAGAGGAAAACAATTGTGAATATATGTAAATAAAACCGATCTGAAAGTAAATCATTTATATTACTACATTATCAATTTGTGCAATCTATATTCACACTAATATTGATCCTCTATGAGCCCCTTTTGAGAGGCCATTTGGTCGACACCCATTACCCACTCTTACACGAGGTCGTTTACGCCAGTCCTATTAACTTCACGCGAGGAAAGGAGACCTCCACAAATGAGACCCGATCATTTATGATGCGGCGTTTAGGGACATTGCTGGGAAAATAGGACCTCAGACGACCTAAGACCTCTGTCAAATAGGAACGATGCTAATCTGATGAAGTCGACGGCATACAGTAATGTCTTTCTCTTTATAATAATAATAGCGGTTTCAGCGTTTAGTAGGCCGTTGGCCTGTCGCCGATTCTTTACATCACAGAACATTCACAGCATTTTGCGGTGTCGAACTCGCAACTCACTGCTTCAATTTTGCTTTGCTTAACTGTCCGGCCTCCTTGCCGATTCTGACCATAAACTGTCGCACAGAGCTGGGATCAAACCATCGCTTCTCTGCGTCAATAATGGTACTCTGAACTTTAACCACTGGGCCCCCTTTTCGCAAACTTCTCACAATTTAGCGACGTAATTTCACGGCTGTTGTTTATTTCTTACAATATTTACAGTGGTTTGGGGGCGGACTCTACCTACACCAGCATTTCAGCGGTCGAGTTTTTTTTATGTGCTGTGCAGTGCGCTCTTTTGGCCGTTGAGTTAGAGATAGGGTCGGGAATTATATTTTTTAGGTTCGAGGAAATTCTTCACGCTGCAAACAAGGAATTTCGTGAATTCAGTCCAGATTGCCGACTAGTGTGCCACACGGAACGCCTGTAGGAGACCACCACTGCCGTGCTTCGAATGGACTATCAGGATCCCTTCCCTGAGAAAGAAGCCTACAACACATTTTGACTGCAGCATTATCAGCCGCACGCCACCAGACAGATCATATCCATTGAATTAGATCAATTTGCCCACAGGAAAATAAGCCTGGCGTCGTACGGCCCAGCGTCGTCTGCCAACCCGGACGGAGCATGGGCATGCCGGAGCCATCCGTATCTGTCCCGTGTGTCGAACCAGCCCACGGTCGAACGACCACGAGTCGTACGACGATAAATTTTGGAACAGACTATGCTACCTGGAACCTAACACCAGATGCTGTGAGCTAAAAGTTACGTAATTTAGCGAAGCTGTGGAAGTCACTCGCTGGCAAACGATAGAGTTTTGAACAGAACTATGCTCTCTGAAACCTAACCCCGGATGTTGAGCTAAAAGCCTAAAAGTGACGGTCTGGTGGTGCACGGCAGGCCGGTTCGAGCTGCGGTCGACGACGGACGTTGGTAAGTGACTTCGCCTTTACCTTGAGATCTGATTACTTGATAATTGTTTTGAACCTTTTTCTTTCTTTATAAGCAGGAATTCTTTGACAAATCAATAGGACTCTAAGCTAATTTTGAGTATGTCGCGCCATAAGTGGCGCAGGGGGGAGAGCATGGGACCTTCAGATGAGGGCCTGAGCTCTCCTTCTCTGCTTGCCTCTGTGGATCCGCCTTTGCCGCTGGCATTGAGTAGTGATGCATTTAAAGATCTGCCTTGCATCCCAGAGACGCCAGGTTCGCCTTCGTCATTGGTTGCATGCACGGCGGCTCCTGACTCTGCTGCTGCAACTGCAAGGTCAGCTGCCCATGGAGAGAGAGCTGGTTGTGCTGGACAAAGAAATTTTGAGGGTTTTATTAGTGACAATGGTGTCTGCGATCTCTCTCGAGGCTCAGTCTGCTCAGATATATCTGAAGATGAGATTCTAACCCCTGCTCAAAGAGTTAATCATGTAGATAATGCACAGAAATTCACGGGGAATGACTTGGATGCAACCAGAGAGGGCGAACCAGCAGCCTCTGACTCCTGCAAGAGAGTTATCATAATAGAACCAGTAGCTGATACCCGTCAAGTTGAGAAATTCTTTGCCAACGACCTTGCCCTCAGCAAGGCTCTGGCTGATTCTCCCTTTGGTAAAGCAGGTATTGCCAAATTCAACAAAAACCTAGGACGTAAGATCTTGGTTATTACTCTTCAAGACAAACCTAGTATTGAGATAACTACTCTGCTAAGCATTACAGTACTTGGAACGTGGACTATAAAGTGCCGATTACCAGTCAACCATTCAAAATCTGTTGGAGTTATTGGACCTATGGGTGAAGATATATCTAATGNACATGCCCTCGCCAGAGTCAATTTAACTAACACACTAACGCGTCTTAATATTCCTGTCACGCTGCAGAACTTACTTGGAGGAGGCCCCTATCCTGGCCTCATCCAGAACTTGATAGTAGATGCTCTAGCTGCATTTTTATCAGCTACTAGCACTCTTCATTTATTATAAGTAATGTTATATCTTAGCTAGTGGTAGAAATAACTAACTATAATTAAAATTTGTGGCAAACTAACACCTACATATATTCAATACATTTAATTTCTGCTGGCATTGAACTAAATGCCTATTTGAGAGGAACAGGAGCATTCTGCAGTCATCTCGGGATTAGTTCTTATTTAAACTTTTAGGTATATGCATTATAGTTATTTATGGGTTGTGACTGCTATTGTAAAGATTGCTGCTGTTCACCTTAAATTCATTTAAACCCTTGATCCTTCAGAGACGAGCCCACAGGAGTTTTGTTTTGTTTTTGTAAAGTATAAACTCTCACTTTGCTAGACCAACTTGGTCAAAAGAAGCTCCAGGCTGTGCTGCCCAGGCTGAACCTTCAGTCGAGTCCACAATCTCATGTGAGGCACTGTGCAGGGCATGTTAGTAGTCATTAACCTGAGAAGAAATATGTATATATCGCTCAAATAAATCTCTTGAAATATTTATCATTGATATTACAGTCGAACAGCTCCAGTCTCTTAACATGGCTGCTCTCTGCAATGTCTCATCTCTGCCTTTTTCCCACAGTTGCGCAAATCCTGAGCACTATTCTGTCGGGGGGCTGCCTTGGACGAGTCTCCAGAGCTCCCTCAGCTCCAAAAGAAGAAAGAAAAGAAAGGTGCACGGCAGGATGCGTGCAGTTCCACTGGCGACCTGGGCTGGTTGGTCGCAGTTCGTTGTCCGCAATTTACAGTTCGAGCTAAAGTCAGGGTATGAAGTGATGATTCGATGAACCGTTCAGTGGTCAGTGGTGCATAACCATTGCTCTCTGGGCTATTCGCTTATCAGAGACAGCCTCAGGAGCAAGTCTACTTGTTGTTTTTTGCGATTTTAGCAAGGCATTTGATACCGTATGGCATAACGGCCTCCTGTTGTATAAACTGAGCAGGTGTGGGGTCCAGGGAACTGGGAAGGATTTTGCGCTGGCTCAAGGATTACTTGACAGGCAGATCCTTCAAGGTATTTTTTGAAGGCGAATACTCTGTATTGCATGGGATCAAGGCAGGTGTTCTGCAAGGTGCCATCTTATCACCTACACTCTTTAATGTTGTAATGAGCGACATACCCTCCGTACCAGACTACCAGAACCAGGCGTGCGCTGCACCGAGTATGCAGATGACATAGCCTTCTTCTCCTCTGATGCTGACATTGTCCAAGCCACAGCCAGAGTACAGACGCAGCTCTCTGCTTTCTGTACCTGGTCGCAACAGTGGGGACTAAAATTGAACCCTCTGAAAACTAAATGTATGTTTTTCACAAATAAACAAGGGGTCCCTCAGCCTTTACAGTTTACACATTAATGGTCAGCCGATTGAGACAGTTCCTAGGTATAAATATCTCGGGGCTGTCCTGGATGCACCCAGGCCAGGTGGTGATGGGGCCCTCAAATTGAAGCACTGAAGATTTCCTGTCTCCCTATCATAAACCTACTCAGATCCATCTCTCACAGAGAATGGGGTGCTGACCGCACACTACTGATAAAACTATACAAAATTTCTAATACAGGAAAAACTAATTACTCTGAACCCCTCTCACAGAATAAAACTGCCGTTTGTGCCTGGTCATCGTGGAATTGCGGGCAACGAGGCTGCTGACCGTGCAGCATGTGAAGCACATGCACTCCTGTATCGTACAATTACCCCAAAGTACATGCAGGAACTGGTAAGATGTCTGCATGACACAGCTTATGATTACTGGCAGCAAACTTGGCTTGGGAATGCCCAAGCCACAGGAAGGGGCCTCTTTCTAACCAAAGTGAAAAGTAAGGTTGGCCTCTGGCCATGGACAGCAAATAAGAACAGAGGCACCAAGACTGCACTGGCCAAATTAAGTCTTGGACATGCGGGTGTCAATGCCCATATGGCACGTTTCAACTTGCTAGACAGCCCTCGCTGCTCCTGCGGAGCTGACTCTGAAACAATCGAACATATGCTCCACTGTCCGCTCCACAGAGATGCTCGGAACACTCTTAATAATTCGCTATCTGTACTAAATGTAAATCTCTCTCTTAGATACTTGCTTGGAGGAGGTCCCTTCCCTCTAGAAACTCAAAATGCAATTGTAGAAGCTGTTGCTACATACCTTAACTCAACTAATAAACTAAAATCTCTGTAATCATGTTTGCAATACTAACATGCTAACCATTATTATTATTGTTGTTGTTTCTAATTTCTTTATTGTATATTGTTGCCTAATTTCTAACCAACTTTACAGCTAATTCCTATTATATAATTAGTCTTACTAACAATCTGTGGGACTAACATTACAGTTAAATAAATTCCTCCCAATGCACATTTCTGAGTGCAATCTGGGGTGCAACCGGGGGCACTTTTTGCAGCCCAATCTTCTGTAAGGACTGCCTTATGTAAGGAGTGCCTCTGTTTGCCTCTACGTAAATAATACTTACTAATAATAATAATACCTTTTCTCCATCGGAGCCTGGCCCATAAGGGAGTCCTTTTGCCCCAGTTTATAAATGTAAAGTTAGTTATTGGCCTGTCTGGCATCAAGAAGCTCCAGGCTGCGCAGCCCAGGCTGGACCTTCAGTTGGACTGAGCTAGTGCTGTGACTCTCATATGAGGCAAAGTGAAGGGCATGCCTTGAGTAAAAGCTAACCTGGGGACACCTATTGTTGGTTCATCCACTGGTGTTTATGAATATAGTTTGGGCATGCATTTTGGTGCTAAATTGCTTCTTGGTTCATATAAAATTAGTGTGCATTATCTGGTGATGGCTCGTGGGGAGGGGGAGAGGCTCTGCTTTCGTTTCGTTTCGGGCATCCTCCTCTCCTCTTCCTCGTCGTCCCAGGTGGGGGCACCATTGTCATTAATCATGC
Source organism: Hyalella azteca (assembly GCF_000764305.2). Classification (NCBI taxonomy): domain Eukaryota; kingdom Metazoa; phylum Arthropoda; class Malacostraca; order Amphipoda; family Hyalellidae; genus Hyalella; species Hyalella azteca. The sequence goes on along the minus strand of NW_025944847.1, from coordinate 41,216 downwards.
AATTTCTAAGTCATACTTAAACTTCTTTGGCACTAGGATGCACAGTCTGAACTGGTTGTTGGGCCTCCTCTCGGAAGAGGTCCTTGTGTATGTATAGATCAATGTGGGAAACCCATGTTTTGGGAACTTATTGACATGTAGCTAAGTTATGAAACCCTTAGTTTCATGAATAATGATCTTTCTATAGATGATCTTGCGCGGCTCTGCTGTGTTTCGCGGCTGGACGGTGTTCCGCGGCTCTGCCGTGTTTCACGGCTTTGCCGTGTTTCACAGCTTTGTCGTGTTTCACGGCTTTGCCGTCTTTCTCGGCTCTGCCGTGTTCCACGGCTCCGCCGTGGCGTGTTCTCTCCAACAGGTGCTAAGAATAGGAAGATCTTGAGATAGGCAGGGAGCTGGAGTTAGGCAGGGTTGCGTACTGATTGAGTGTAACTGTGAAGTCCAAAAAGTACTACCATGGTACCACGTGAAGAAATTATTTAGGCAAATATAACTCAAAACCCTGTTGTGGGGCCACATTGGACAAGTTTTCAGAGGCTCCCACAAATCTGAAATGAAAGAAAAGGGCTATTCGCTTCAGAATGTGGTGGCGTAAAGCTCCTAATATTTAAATCAAGATGATGTCACGAGCTGGTTACCGATGGATGGCTTAATCCACGGCTGATTGGTGGTCATCTGGAAATATTCTAGGCGTTCCTTTCAAGGCTGATTGGTGCACAAATTTGGTGGTGCACGGCTGCGTACCCTGCCACTCTACTACGTAACAGACGAATTTTTATACTGAACTGCCTATCCCTGAAGTGCATTTTTTCGATGAATCAGAATTGAGGCAGACAAAGGCGCGAATGAACAGCCCTCCCAACAAGGATATTCGTTGCAGTGAAATGACAGTTTCTTTTCACGAAGTTAAGCTTAGTTCGAATCCTCTTAATTATTGTAGCCAGGAGAAAAATTTATTCTTCGAGGTTATGTTTATTTTCGTACAGAAACAATATTCAAAGCATTTTTCATTATTTTATAAACAAAGACCGAAGTTAAAGGGTTGGTTTCGGCTGAATTTGAGGCTTTCTCTACTCTACTGTACCTCATGCAGGCGCAATTCACGCAAAGACTGCAATAACCTCGCCAGGCTATGGCGAATTTAGTGGACCAGTAATGAAGTCTAACACAAATTTCCACTACTTGCTGTGAGATCACAAAGATTAATGAACCCTTTCGCGGGTAAGTTACCATATATGGTAATTAAAATGGGAGAAAAAAGGCCCCTCACATCACCCACATTGCTTGGGGCAGCCTGCCAACAAGCTCACACCAATCACAGATCGTGTACGAGTTACGTCATGTATATATAGTCAGATTGGTTAAGACAGGACCAAAATCACTAAAAAGCCTGTAGCATCTATACCATGAATAACTAAAAAACCCTAAACCTATCACAAGGTGTAGTTATGTAATGGGCTTCTAAGCTACAACTCAGACAGTCAGACGTTTTGCATCTAACATAGTTTTCTGTGTGAGAAAGTCAGTTGCGTTTGCTGTGATAGCACGTGTGTGAATTGCGATCTCTAAACGTCTAAAGTAACCGGTAAATTTGTGACTCAAAGTTTCTTAGTTTCTTATAAGTATTCAAAAACTTAATTATTTGATTTGTTTACTCATTAACTTTAACCCGACTGGCTCTCTCCCGCAGAGGTTTGCCGGTCTGCCTTGTTATTTTTATTTTTTCTTTATTTTATTTTTATTTATTTCTTTATTTTTTTATTTTCTTGCTCTTCTACTCTATTTAGTTTTTGTCTTGTTAATTTTTTTTTTGTTTTCTAACTTCTGTTTTGTCTGTTCCACATGGATGATCTTAGTTGCCTTACGGGGTCTGGTTTTGGCCCACCTGTGGTGCTTGGAGCAGCAGGGGCTTGTGTGGGGGTCCTCACCTCAGGGAAGCATCTACATCTTCTGATGGCTTGGTGGTGGAGTCAGTGTCAGACTGTGAGAGCCTTGTTGAAGCAACTCCTGTAGAGTCTACGCTCTACGGCTGTTAAGCTTGGGCGAAAACGCAGAGAGAGAGAGACAAATGGCTCAAGCGAGAGCATTGGTGGTACTAAGGCTAAGCGCCCAACAATGCAGAGCAATAGAGTATCAATAGAAAGTGTCCCTAACCCTATTAATTTGAAGAATGTGAAGCTGCCAACCATAGTGGCAAAGCAGAGAGTTTTTTAGTCTCCCCCTCAAGTTGTTTTTTGAGTCCTATAAGTAGGCCAGTAAAGTATCCTGGATACCAGCATCATCATACATAAGAAATTGGTTTAAATCTTGGATAAATGAGGAAATTAAAAATGAACTGATTCTAAAAAATCTCTGGTTTGTCACAATGCTGCCAACTAATGCCACTCTGCAAAGCTCAGGTAGATGGTAGTGGACTGTACTGACCATCCTGATAAAACCACAGGGTCCAAATGCTGTATCCTTTCTAAAAGATCCAATTGGCTTGGTGCAGACTGCAGGGAATTAAAAACTCACTGTTTGGAGCAGTGAGGGACTTGACTGTACGTCCTAACCCCCACTGCCAGTTGATTGCTCTGCAGTCTCATACCTTCACTGATCGAAACATTGCCAATTATCTTGATGTCTCTATGATCGGAAAGTGGGCTGTTTGTTGCTACCAGCCAGGTTCTGATGTGCGGATGTGTGGGGTCATTGGGCCAATTGATCCCAATGTTGACATGAAAGATATAGTGGAACTTGCAAGTGCTGGAGATGTTATTTCTGACGTGACATCATCTCGCTAACCAGATTCCATAATGGAAATCAGGAGCCTTCAGCTACTCTTAAAGTCACTTTTCAAGTGTCGCCAAAAAAAATTAAAATTGGATATGTCTCTTACTCAGTAAGACCCTTCGTTGCCTCCCCAATGAGGTGCTACAGATGCCAAAGATTGGGGCACTTAGCAAGTTAGCAGAGGGTTGCAATTCTCCTAGAAGGTGCCTCTTATGTGCTGGTCCTCATGAGCACACAGTTTGTACATCAGCTGAGAAACACTGTGCCAACTGCAGAGGAAAAGGAAAAGAATCGGCGACAGGCCACATCAGGCCTACACCGCAGCGCCGACATCACTATGTTATGTTATGTTATGTTAAAATGAGACAATCTGAAAGCGCGGATTAAGTATTAACAAGAGTGCAATTCTTGCCTATTAATAGGCACTTGGGTGGATTTTGCTTCATCAGAAAGGAATTAGATGTAAAATTGTTCAGATTTCAATTATTATTGTGTTCGACATTAATAAAAAATCTTGGAAAGGCAATAATTTTATGAAAGCATACCAACAAAAATAATAATAATAATAATAATAAATAAATAAAAGGGTTATGTTTCGCGGAAGAATGACCCGGAAAAATTTCATCTGCATTTATCAGGTATTATACTTTGCATAAATAAAGGCACAAATGAACCACTACTCAAACAAATCTAAGCCGTCTTTCTCAGCCAATAATGCGGGCGTTTGTTAGTCGCGCGACGAGCTACGACAGACCAACTCGTTACTTGCCAATGAAGTAGACAGTTCTTTACTACACGAGGCTGTATCTTATTCTTTGAAAATTGCATAATGCCTCTATTTTTATCGTTAAAGAGAGCATTTCGGTAAAAATCGATATATTTTGCTTTCCCGTTTTCTTGGCTCATACTGTAGTTGCTGAAAAGGCGCGTCTAAGACGCAGCAAACCGCACGTTGAAAGCAAAAACGATGCTTATCGATGATTTGGCAACAATGATTTGGCATATTCTTCATTTTTTCAATAAATTTTACTTATTTGGCACCCTTGATCAATTAATAATTTCAAAATACGCCATCTTGAAAATCTTCCATTATATGCCATTAGACTCCTAAGAAAATCTCTACAGATCCTCTGGTAATTTTTTCGATTGTTTTCAGTTATGATTATATACTGAAAAAGTGGGGAAAGGATCAAAATTGAAAAAAATCAGGAACTGAAAAAAATCGGAAAAATGACCGGTTGATCTCTAGTTCTTTTACTATACAGGAGATCAGTATCCTGATTTCCTAAAATTCTTTTACAGTACCCCCCTTTTTTGCTGTTTTATTTATTTTTTTTTAAATTTATATGAACAAAAATGTATTAGATTTCTATTTACATGTGTGTACTAAATTTAGTTATGCTCCGTCCGTAAATGAAATTTTTTTTTGTTTAGACTCTCACCTTTATCAGGGCCAAGCTCTCAAGATCGTCCGGTTTCAGATACATTAATGATTATTAGACTATACTCAGACTCATATTGTGAGAAATTACACGGAGACCAGCTGCGGACCGCATGATAAGACGAATTTCTGTTGAATAATATGCAAATAAACATAAGGAGATTTGAAGTATTTCAATATAGAATCGACGTAAAAGTTATATCCTCAATCATCTTACCCTGCCTAAATACAATGAGCAATTAGTAAACAACGTTTTTAAAATAACTAGTCAACTGACGGTAGATGGGCATGGGTTCCTCTGGCATGGACACTGGGAAACAACGGCAATTTGACTTGAACATTTATCATATAAAATATTGAATACTACTTATGAAAAGATGTTTTGTTTCACAGGATTATGTTTCTGGACGCATCAGTGTGACCGGAAGTGAGCCACCATGAGTCTCACCTTAAAATGGGAGCGCAGCCTTGCACCACCAATTTTGTGCACCAATAAGCCCTGAATCGAATACCTTGGATCTCCCCAGACATCTACCAATCAGCTGTGAACCACTCGGCTTTGTCCTTCTCCAGCCTTGCATAAAACCTGCCGTGCACCACAAGGTCTCGGATCGAATATGACTTCCAGGCATCGATAAATTAAGTAATTTTACGCGCACCGCATCTGAGGTTAGGTTTCAGATAGCATAGTTCAGTTCCACAATTTATCGTCCTTCGACGAGTGGCCGTTCGACCGAGGGCTGGTTCGACGCGCGGCCTAGGTATGATTGTCCAGAAGTGTTGAAGGCTACGTTCTGGAAGGCAGGAATCATGATGGTGCATTACATCCAGGGCAGTGGTGGCCTTCGGCAGGTGACAACCCTAAAATAAGGTTCTTATTAAGTAATGAATTCGGAGCTGCTAAAAAATTAGGTGAACATAAAATATCTCTCAAACTAATGAACGACGCTTGATGAAACAATGCCCATGTATTCATTAGGACCTTTGGTTTATGTATTCGATATCAAAATATATTAGTCATTGACCTGACTATTCAAAAAAAAATTCATACATTATGAGCAAACCAGCAGTTATAATTAACTACAATTATTTCGGGATTTTTACAACATACAAATTGTGCTGATTAATTGGCAATTTTTTGAAAGCTCATGCTCAAATTATGTTATCATTCAATTTAATTGAATCTATATAAAATGAAGAAAAAATGAAAGATTAAATCCCAATTGCCATTTCTGTAATTTTATAAACTATCCTACGTTGCTATTTCGCGGAATAGGAAAGGCATGCCAATATACCGAAGGCTGTACTCGTATTCTGATTGTGGCGAGCCCTTGGGCTAACAACAATAATCGCTCTGTTGACTGTTGAGACTGCCTTAGCTAGGCTGCGCACTGGCCATGCTGGCGTTAGGGCCCATTTGGCTCGGTTTAAGTTGTGTGATAGCCCCTTATGCACATGTGGATCCCCTGAAACTATAGAGCACCTGCTGCTTCACTGCCCACAACATGCCCTCGCCAGAGTCAATTTAACTAACACACTAACGCGCCTTAATATTCCTGTCACGCTGCAGAACTTACTTGGAGGAGGCCCCTATCCTGGCCTCATCCAGAACTTGATAGTAGATGCTCTAGCTGCATTTTTATCAGCTACTAGCACTCTTCATTTATTATAAGTAATGTTAAATCTTAGCTAGTGGTAGAAATAACTAACTATAATTAAAATTTGTGGCAAACTAACACCTACATATATTCAATACATTTAATTTCTGCTGGCATTGAACTAAATGCCTATTTGAGAGGAACAGGAGCATTCTGCAGTCATATCGGGATTAGTTCTTATTTAAACTTTTAGGTATATGCATTATAGTTATTTATAGGTTGTGACTGCTGTTGTAAAGATTGCTACTGTTTACCTTAAATTCATTTAAACCCTTGATCCTTCAGAGACGAGCCCACAGGAGTTTTGTTTTGTTTTTGTAAAGTATAAACTCTCACTTTGCTAGACCAACTTGGTCAAAAGAAGCTCCAGGCTGTGCTGCCCAGGCTGGACCTTCAGTCGAGTCCACAATCTCATGTGAGGCACTGTGCAGGGCATGTTAGTAGTCACTAACCTGGGATGAAATATGTACATATATATCGCTCAAATAAATCTCTTGAAATATTTATCATTGATATTACAGTCGAACAGCTCCAGTCTCTTAACATGACTGCTCTCTGCAATGTCTCATCTCTGTCTTTTTCCCACAGTTGCGCAAATCCTGAGCACTGTTCGGTCGGGGGGCTGCCTTGGACGAGTCTCCAGAGCTTCCTCAGCTCCAAAAGAAGAAGAAGAAGACAGGTTCTGAAAGAGCCCAGCAAACAGATCCATTACGACTGCCACCGACGACACACCTTTAATTAAGCTTTGTCCTCCACGTCTACGTTATGGAGTGAGACTTTCATCGTGCGTCTCGCCTGAGATGGCGGCCTCGAGGTGTTGGGACGATCTGGGGACTGCGGCATCAGCTCGTCTTCTCACGGAGGACGGGTCTCTGCGAGAGCTGAGGAGAGGACCGGAGGCTGCAGGTTGGTTGCCCGTCACTGAGGCTCAGAGTGTTGTGGTGATTTGTAGCTCCGGCCGGTACCCATTATGGTTAACCGTCTCCCCTTCACCACTATTCTCGACCCAAGTAATAAAACCCGTCTTGTCTTCCAGCTGAATATATATTCCTTAGAAAGCCAATTTGATCTATAAATATCTTATTATAAGATGACTTTCAATTATTAGAGCATAGCTGCTAGGTCCATACCTTAAACCATTTGACTATATTTGTACCTCAATATTCGGCGTGCGCTAAATTTTCATCACATAAACTAGTTTTCCTTTAATTCAGATCAGTTGGCACTTGTTTTGACAGGATGGACGGCACGGAACTTAGCGCGTCAGTTTCTCTGTGCTACCTGGCTGGTTTGCGCTGGCCAGGTGAAGCTTTTGCTCCCGATTTCCGAGGACTTCCACCGGGCAGCAGCTCGATCCATTTTACTATTCGCAAGAATAATTTTGTGGTGTTCCCATGAACACTGTTCAGAAAGAATAAATACTTTCTTCTTTGACGTTTTTTCTATCTTTAATTGTTGTTGATTAAACTCTGCTTCCACTGAAAAGGGAGGTCGCGCTAAAGTTTTGTACACGTACGTGCTTCTATAACTTGCACATGTCTAACTTTGCATGAGTTACGATCGGTATCACTCGGCTGCTATTTTCAAAAATACATTTATGGAAAGGCCGTGTTTAGGCCGGTATCACACGGCTGCTATTATCATAAATGAATAGATGAAGCGGCCGTATTTGGGCCAGTATCACACGGCTGCTACTATAAAAAATAAATTGATGAAGCGGCCGTATTTAGGCCGGTATCACACGGCTGCTATTATAAAAAATAAATTGATGAAATGGCCGTATTTAGGCCGGTATCACGCGGCTGCTATTTTCAAAAATAAATTGATGAAACGGCCGTATTTAGGCCGGTATCACGCGGCTGCTATTTTCAAAAATAAATTGATGAAACGGCCGTATTTAGGCCGGTATCACACGGCTGCTATTATCAAAAATAAATTGACGAAGCGGCCGTATTTAGACCGGTATCACACGGCTGCTATTATCAAAAATGAATAGATGAAGCGGCCGTATTTAGGCCGGTATCACGCGGCTATAATCAAAAATAAATTGAAGAAGCGGCCGTATTTAGGCCGGTATGACACGGCTGTTATTATCAAAAATAAATTGATGAAACGGCCGTATTTAGACCGATATCACACGGCTGCTATTATCAAAAATAAATTGATGCAACGGCCGTATTTAGGCCGGTATCACACGGCTGCTATTATCAAAAATAACTTGAAGAAGCGGCCGTATTTAGGCCGGTATGACACGGCTGCTATTATCAAAAATAAATTGATGAAGCGGCCGTATTTAGTCCGGTATCACATGGCTGCTATTATCAAATATAAATTGATGAAGTGACCGTATTGGGTAGTATTGTTACGGGAAAGCGTGCAACATACAATAAGCCGTCACAACAGTTTTCCCATACTTCCATTGTACTGGGTAGTATTGTTGCGGGAGAGCGTGCAACATACAATAAGCCGTCACAACGGTCTTCCCATACTTCCATTGTACTGGGTAGTATTGTTGCGGGAGAGCGTGCAACATACAATAAGCCGTCACAACGGTCTTCCCATACTTCCATTGTGCTGGGCAGTATTGTTGCGGGAGAGCGTGCAACATACAATAAGCCGTCACAACGGTCTTCCCATACTTCCATTGCACTGTGAAGTATTGTTGCGGGAGAGCGTGCAACATACAATAAGCCGTCACAACGATCTTCCCATACTTCCATTGTACTGGGTAGTATTGTTGCGGGAGAGCGTGCAACATACAATAAGCCGTCACAACGGTCTTCCCATACTTCCATTGTACTGGGCAGTATTGTTGCGGGAGAGCGTGCAACACACAATGAATGTATTTACAAGGAGGGTACGGATCAAGCTCATCGTCACCGGGCTAAGAGTCGCTATGGTTATCGGAGTAATCGCAGCTAATCAACAAGAGATCAACAAGTGTTATAAGATCACATAATTGATAGTTTTGCTTCATTAATAAGGATGGTAAACCATAACATTGCGTTGAGAATTAAAGGATAATCGCAGAATCAGGAATACGGATTTTCCAGTCTAAATATTAACCACAACACAATAATTCGTTACTTTCTAATGGCATCCAGTGGCTCCATGTTGCTGAGACGCTAAGGTCATAACGTACCAAGATCCCTGTACTGAGCTCCACCATCAGATATAAGTTATTTGTGGCAGGAAGTTTGGGGCAGTTCCCAGAATATGATCCCGACTTGTCAAAGATTTGGCCTAGCCATCACGTTGACCATCAACGATGAATTCGTCAGTTCACACAACATTGGATGGTAAAACGACTTTACAGTACGCCTGGTAGAACGCGTGTGCAACACACCTCATCGTTTAGGTACACTAGACCACTTGTCAACACGGTCTTCGGAGCTTCAATTATACACGTGAATTATTTTACGAGTCCATTCACACGTCGCAAGTTCTATTTGTTGTTCAATCTTCTTGAATATCACATTAATTGCAATTGATTTCAAGACAAAGTCCATCAGGACATTCACTTAAGTAATCAAAACAGCCATATAGCATTATAGTAGGCTTGGGTAGATTGGATTAAATGATCAGCTGTGAGAAATACTTTGGGAAAATTGCAGGTAATGGCGATGGGCCACGCATGTCCAATCAACCATGGCCCTGGCTGTACTAAATCATGTAAATGAGTCTGATTTGATCCGCTACAATTTCCGGACTTGCGTACGCATGGTTCGGAAGAGTTGTTTTCAGTGGTAGCTGTGTACTGTGTTGCGAGCGCGGCAGGTGGTAACAAAGTCCGTCTCGGAGAAAGTCAGTTGCGTTCACGGCGAAAGCACGTGTGTTAAATTGCGTTCTCTAAAGTAACCGGTGATTCATTGTGAGCCAAACTCAATACTTATCATATCCACACCTAATAAATATAATTTTCAGTGAATTCAGTCTGCTCCTGGAAAAACACAACTGGCTTTCTCCCTCAGAGGTTTGTCAGTACTTTTTTTTTTATTTTTTTTCTTCTCTTAATTTTTGTTTCTTTTCTTTTTGCACTTATTTCTTCATTTTTTTTTCTCTTTCTGAATTTATTTGTTGGTACTTGATAGTTGGTTGTTGTCTTGTTGACTTGTTAACTTTTGACAAGCCGACCTTGTCCATCCTTGGTCTGACTGTCTGACATGGAAGAGTCCAGCTGCCTTAATGGCTCAGGCTTTGGCCCGCCCATCCAGCCCAGAGCTGGAGAATTGAAAGATGGTAAATCTGGCAATGGTACTGGTCATGAGAAAGTGAATTTGCAAGTGGATGGTGATGATCTAATCAGTGATGCCATTTTTGTGGAGGAATCTGACTGTGAAAGCCTGATTGCAGCAACCCCGAACCCAATGCCCTTGGCTATGGAGGCTTGTAGTTTTGGTCAAAAACGCAGAAATCGGGAAAAGAGCGGATCAACTGAGAGTCTTGGTGNCACCTGGCCCGTTTCAACATGGCTAATTCTAGCATCTGCCCCGAGTGCAACACAGAAGACACAATCAGACATTTCATCTTGAGCTGTGCACTTTACACTGACCAGAGGAGGGAGTTTCGCTCAAGTTTGGAAGCTTTATCATTACCTTGGACACTCATCTCGGCTCTTGGTGGGGGAGATATCCCACAACGACGAAGAACTGCTGTAATACGTCATCTTGGACAATACCTGCTGAGATGCAGCATGGTGAATACCCTTTGAACACCCTTTGAAAATACTCAGTGCCTAATTCTCTTGTCTCTTCTACACAATAATCACCGGTTGGTGAGCAACAGAAACCCAAATTGAAAGTGAAGCGGCAAGATAATACAAGTTTTCAACAAAGAGTTGTGCTCAGGCTGGGAGGTGTGATATATTCATACCCGAAGTCTTAAAATCAATTATAAAAAAAGTCCGTCTCGTGTGCCTGATTCCGGTTTAAGCTACGGTTGACAACGGACGTGTGTAAGTTTTTCTGCCCACTTATCGACGTGTGACGACGAATATTTAATTGAGATTATTGCATTGATAGTTGAATTTTGCATTGCTTTAATAGTTGAATCCGCCAAATTACACAAAAAACAGAAAAAATGCCCAAACTCAGGAACAAGGGGATGCTGCTTCAGTATCATCTGACATTCTGACTGCTCCGAGACCAATCCTCACTCTGCATCACTCTCTAAGCCTAATCTCTCTGCAAGTGCAATGCCAACCTGGTCTCAAATGCTGCCTCTCAGCCTCAATGACACTGTCCTACCTAGTACAGAGGTTGAGGTACATGACATGGACGACTTACATGTTAATGACACAGATACATTTGAGGGCTTCCTGCCCCACTATGCAGAGGGTGGATGCAGCGTCCCCAATATATGGATTTTTAAGCCCAAAGCATCGCCGGCCATTTTAAAGATGCGTCGCCGGGTAATTTTTAATGAAAAGCCATTTACCCTGAGTAATGACGAACTATTTACAAGTCACAAACATTTTAAAGGTTGCAGGCACGTGTTACCCCACATAACTAATTTTACCTTAAAAACAGTCCGATTGTACAGCAAGTGTCAACTGAACATGTAATAAAGCAGTCTGACCGCTCTAATGGGACCAAAACTACGCAATTGAAAAAACGTTGTTTACATTTTTTTGCGGGAACTCATCGCAACTGATTTCCGGACAAGCTTCGCTGCATCGTAATCCATCCAACGTACCGGAAACCTTACTTTTTTTCTAAATAGTTGGCCGAAGACTGAGAAATATATTAAATGCAAGAATTTCAATCTAAATGTTTCGGCAAGATCTTCTGAAGGCGAAAATTTGGCTACTGAAGCATCGCCAAAGATCTTGCTATATTCATCCACTCTCTGCACAGTGGTTCCTGCCTAGGCTGGAAAGCTATAATAACAACCTTCTGAATGCCAATGATCAATTTGAATATCAGCAACACGCATCCATGCCAAACCCTAATCATCCGGCACCAGCAATGATGCCATGGTCAGGAAGATGTGCCAGGTGCGCGGGAATTTTTATTATCATTGCATCAATTTGTGCCGTGCGCCTTAATATCCCGGTAAAAAAGTGCACCGTGCGCCAGCCTGCGCCGTGCTCCTAAAGTTGTTTAAAGATGAATGCGTGGCAACGTTATCACACACAAACAAATATCTGCATCACGTTGACTAGATTTGTAATGTGTTAACTCAGTTTCTAAGAGTCGGCAATGATATGAATATTTATTCATTTTTCATAGATCACAATTCGGTTGGAAATCAATTACAAAACTGAATAGTAGAAGGCAATAATCCACATGGCTTGAGATTGGTTCCTTCTAACGAAGGACTGACTTTGGCAAATAGTACAAACCCGAATGTCAATGTCAGGAATATGTTACATTCCCGACATCCTCCAGGCTGGAGAAACGGGTTTGTGCGGTGCAAACCCATTGAAAACAAAAATACAGGCACTGCACTTTTTTTTAAGTTATCAGTTCTCGATTTTTGCAACTTTGGAGGTTACTTATTAAATTATATAGACGATTAAGATGAACAACAAGCATTTCTATAATATGAATTGCTTTAATCAATCAAGAGGACACATCACATGACACATGGCGATGTATCAGTGTTACATAAAAGTCTATAAAGACGATGTTGCCATACCATTCCATTTGAAATTTCTGATGATGGTACGTCAAGAAATATTTTATTCACAAAAGATTTTGCCGTCAAACTATTTTCCCATCAATTAGAATGAAATTATCTCTGACTCCTTTCAATAACTGTAGAACCTCTAATCTATTGGCGCACTATTAGTATATATATAGAATAAGCTAAACCTGCCATCTAATACTAATACCTGGTACTTGATTACTTCATTCGTCATAGGTTCAATTTGTGAGGACTTGGTTCTTTACCACTTGCATCACGTCCAGTCAGAATAACTGATTACCTAGATACAAAAGGTAAACAAACGATGGTTGGATGTTGCCATAAGGAATTTGTAGAAAATTTCTTCTAAAATGAATTTCTATATTTTTATTTAGGAAAATTTCCATATAAAGGAAAATCATATATTGTTGATGGATAATTAAACTCATATAGGATATTTTGAGTTTTTTGTTTGTTCCTTGACAAACTTTATTATGCGCCGACTTCTGTGCGGGGTGTGATGGATGACCGGAATCTGCGCAAACGCCTGCGCAAAGAAAAAAATATTTAGATGACTGTGCAAGCTGCGCCAACCATTCGGTTAAAAAAACTCAATATGCGCGGGAAAATTCCCTGAAAACCTGCATTATCCTGAGTGTGGCAATGATGAAACGTTGCAAACTGTTGCCATATTTATTTAAAAGCCTTTAGAATTCAAATCTACAAAATCGCTGAATTCCGTCAGTCCAACACTGTGTGTGACTAAATGCGGCATATTGTGAGACTAATTCTGATGGCGCTTCAAAATCGTAATTCCAACACCCCGTGTGAGCTGTGTCGGAATACAACACCCTGTGTCACGTCACGGCTGTGAATCATAAGTCTGACACTGTGTCAGAATTAGTTTTTATGTGTCTAAATCATTTCTTAAATCAATCATCTATTTATGTATTTACCACTTAGAATCAGCAAATACAAGTATACTTGAAGGATTCCTAATACATTCACAGACTTATTTAAAAGTCTCAAACCATAATATACTTTCTATACTACATTTACCTTGCTCAGTGAAAAAAAATTCCACTTAATAAAAAATTACTGCATCAGTCATCACAAAATTGAGCATAGAATGTCACAGATTTGAGTACTGGGCAATAAAGAATGAAAAGTAATTAACCTAAACTATGATTTATTTCTCCAAAAAAATATGATGGTTGTCACTAAAATATTCCTTCCTGTTTCAGGTATGTTGTTTTACAATCTTTTTTGTTATAGTGAAATCATTTGACTCAATTAAAATGGTGCAAAATTACAAACCATCCTGTAAGCTTACAGATACAGAAGAAATGCTACATGGCTGCTGATATGAAGCTTGCAGTGGACAAGGTCGTTGTCAATGCTCAATGGCATGTCCATGGATACAGTAATATCACATTAATAATATGGTGATGTATGGATAAGGTAATATTACATCAATGAAGAAAAACCAAGTAAAAATCACAGAAATTTCATTCTACATTTACATCATCTACAAAGGAAGAGGAGGCTTTCAGAGTACTGTTAGTAATAGATGAGTACACTCAGCATGCTTCAAATATTTGAAATTGAGTTTTAGGTACTATTTCAAGTGTCCCTTTTTAACCCATTTCCAGATTAATTCAGGAGCCTTTTATATTGCGTCTAGCACCTTACAAATAGCATGTGGATTTTTTTTGGAGATGCCATACGATAGCCCTTGCAAAGACCTTTAAAATGAGCCCAAACTTCTTTATGAAATGTTTCATGTTAAGAGGTTATTAACAAAATATGCTCAAAACCGTCCCTTTTTACCCTATTTGACAGTATCACAAGAAAGTAGAAAAGGGCAACAAAACTTGATAAAATTGATTGGAAGATTTGTCACTACATATTGCAAGAAGCCCAAACTTGAGCCCATGACAAAGAAAAGTTGCATCATTATATCAACATTGGATATTTTATTTTCTTTGGCATTGTAACCAGGTTGTTTGACAAATGTCATTGCTACTTTATACAAGTGTCTAGCTACCAATTCCCATGAGTTGTCCAATTTTTTATGGGTATGTTGCACTAGTACATGATTTGACCTAGGTCATCAGATGATCCAGGCAAAGGTAGGTATGCATTGAAAGTCAAGAAGATACAGCTGAAACCGTTTATTGGAGGTACTGATGCCGGAGCTGATGTAAAAGCATTGGCATGCCGTCAAACAGGGTAATAAGGGACGGTTTTGAGCCTTTTTCCTTAATAACTATGTAACATGAAACAATTCATAAATGAGTTTGCGCTCATTTCAAAGGTAATTGTAAGTGCTATCGTGTGGCATCTTTGAAAAAATTCTATATGCTATTCATAAGGTGCCAGACGCAAAATGAAAGCCTCCTAAACCAACCCTGGGAGCTGGGTAATATGGGATACTTGAAATGAAACTCAATTTGAAAACATTAGAAGCATGCAGAGTGAGCTCCTCCATTACTAACAGTACTCTGAAGTCCTCCTCTTCCTTTGTAGATGATGTAAATGTTGGATAAATGACATTTTAAGTGATTTTTACTTGTTTTTCCTTTATTCACATGATATTACTTTATCCTTACATTACTGTATTCTTGATGTGATATTACCTAATCCATGGACATGCCATTGAACATTGACAACAACCTTGTCCACTACAAGCTTCATACTATCAGCAGCTGTATTGCGTTTCTTCTGTAGGTCAACTTACAGGCCGGCTTGTTATTTCGCACCATTTTAATTGAGTCAAGTGAATTCACTATAGGTACCTATAACAAAAAATTTGTAAAAAACATACCTGAAACACATAGGGATATTTTAGTGACAATCATCAATTTCTTTGAAAAAATCATAGTTTAGGTTAATTAATTTTCATTCTATATTGCCAAGTGAACAATTCTATCTATGACATTCTATGCAGTTTGGCGATGACAATGATGCACTAATTTTTTTGTCAAGTGAAATTTTTTCACTGAGCATGGTAAATGTTTATAAAATTCTTTGTTGTTAAGTACTTTTTTTGTTAACTGGAGCCTTTGCTAACCAAGGCTCTACTGTAAATTCGTTTTCAGGGGTGTCCCTTATTACCCCAGGAGGGTGTCTCTTATTACCCCAGGAGGGTGTCCCTTATTACCCCAGGAGGGTGTCCCTTATTACCCCAGGAGGGTGTCCCTTATTACCCCAGGAGGGTGTCCCTTATTACCCCAGGGGCATGACTCTTATTACCCCATTGCACGGAAATAGCAGCCATTTTTTTCTGGAATGAGATACGCTAATTCAGTCAATCACATTTTTAATCCAACACCTGTGTGCAAAGTTTATGTAAGTAGCATTTTTAAATACAGTGAATTTTTTTTTTGCTACAGGCCTTAGTAGAGGTACTTTTCCAAAATCTCACTTTTAACACTTTTTTCAATGATTTTTTAGAGGTAGGTAGTAAGTAAGTGTATGATTTCTTAACTTGCTTTATGCTAGATAGATAGGAAAAATGTTGAACTTTATGCCACTATTTTTGTTTTGCAATATTTTAATTAGCTTAGCTGCTGCAACATTTCTACAAAGTGTCGGAGGACTGTCCCTTATTACCCCACCCATCCCTTAATACCCCGCCTGTCCCTCATTACCCCATTTGACGGTGCGCTTATGCTGCTGTGGATGTTGGTGCAGCTGCTTGTTCTTGATCCATCTTCCCAGATTAGTTTTGGAACTACTTTGGAACTACTACTACTTGGAAATCACCGTCAGATTATTTTGCTGAAGCAATTCAGTCAATCACATTTTTAAGCCAGCACCTGTGTGCAAAGTCTATGTAAGTAACATTTCAAATTTTAAGCACTTAAACTGGCCCCATTTCTTAGTTGTAGTATCAACGTCTGATGCACTGTCTGATATTGCCATTTAGCATTCAGGCACCAATTTTGTCCAGATGTCTTTTTAGTGACACTCAGGAGCACTTTTAATTAAATAAAATGTACAAGTTATTTATGGTTCAATCAATTGTCCAAATGATTATTAGAGGGTAAGTAGTGTCAACTCTAAAGTAATAATTATTTCTCATAAGGCCATTTGAAGTACGTATTAAAAGAAAAATAGATGAGGCAGCTAGATCAACACATTTACTAGGGAACGAGTGCGTGTTAGAGCCGTCTTTATGGAAGTGACCAGGGTTAAATTTACACCACCATCTGACAACTGTAGGCTTTTAGTAATGACATATTTGTTAAAACTTATTTTATGGGCTTCTGTTGTTGGTTAATACAAAAAATATCAAACTTGAAGTTATAGTTTGAACAAGCATATTGTTGGTAA
This sequence comes from Hyalella azteca, assembly GCF_000764305.2. Taxonomy (NCBI): domain Eukaryota; kingdom Metazoa; phylum Arthropoda; class Malacostraca; order Amphipoda; family Hyalellidae; genus Hyalella; species Hyalella azteca. The sequence goes on along the minus strand of NW_025944847.1, from coordinate 24,383 downwards.
ATATCATAGAAAAGAATAAATAATTTTTATCCAAATGTTATCCAAATCTGGTACCGTCAACTAGGGCTACCATCAACTGGGGCTACTTGGGACGATTTTCGAACATTTATCATTCATAACTTCTTACCATGAAACATTTCATAAACAAGTTTAGGCTCATTTCAAAGCTCTTTGCAAGGGCTATCACATGGCTTCTCCAAAAATGTCCATATGCTATTCGTAAGGTGCCAGAAGCAAAATAAGAGTGTCCCGAGTAGCCCCGTCGAACGGGGCTACTCGAGACACTTGGAATAAAACTTAATTTTAAAACATTTGAAGCATGCAGAGTGTACTCTCATCCATTACTAACAGTACTCTGAAGTCCTCCTCTTTCATTGCAGATGATGTAGAGGTAGAATAAATGGCATTTTCTGTGATGCCACTATATTTAGTTTTGCAATATACCAATTAGTTTTGCTACTAAAACAGTTTTACGCCATGTCGGAGGACTGTCCCGAGTTACCCCACCTGTCCCGAGTAGCCCCGGTTGACGGTACTCGGGATGGGCAGGGTAACTCGGGACAGTCCAACACGGCATAAAACTGTTTTAGTAGCAAAACTAATTGGAATATTGCAAAACTAAATATAGTGGTGTGTAAATGTCAACATTTTTCCTATCTATGTAGTATAAATGAAGTTCAAAAATACTACATTTGCTAGCTTTGAAAAATTCCTGAAAAAATGGTGAAAAATGATATTTTGAAAAGTTACTTCTGCTAAGGTCTGTAGTAAAAAAATATTTGCCGTAGTAAAAAATTTCACTTAGAAAAAAGTGGCATACAAGTGTCAGCATGAAAACTTTATTTGCAGAATTTACATACCTCAATCCAAAAAAAAAAATGGCAGCCATTTCCGCATGGCGGGGCTACTCAGGACACCCCCCCGGGGCTATTCAGGACACCCCCACACCCCCAAAAACACATTTACAGTAGAACCTCAGTTAGCAAAGGCTCCAGTTAAGAAAAAAATTGATTAAAAAAACAAAGAATATTGATTACATTAACCTCGCTCAGCAAAAAAATTTCACTTATCGAAAAATTAGTGCATCATCGGTCATCACAAAATTGTGCATAGAATGTCATATATAGAATTGTGCACCAGGCATCATAGAATAAAAAGTAATAGACCTGAACTATGATTTATTTCTCCAAAACATATGGTGGTTGTCACTAAAACATTCCTTTCTGTTTCAGGTATGTTTTTTACAATTTTTTTATAGTAAATTCACTTAACCCAATTAAAATGGTGTGAAATTGCAAGCCGTCCTGTAAGCTTACAGATACAGAAAAAATGATATAAGGCTGTTAATATGAAGCTTGCAGTGGACAAGGTTGTTGTAAATGCTCAATGGCATGTTCATGGATATGGTAATATTGCATTAAAAATATGGTAATATCGCATCAATAATACAGTAGGGTAATTAATGTATATGGTAATATCGTATCAATAAAGGAAAAACAAGTAAAAATCACAGAAAATGTCATTTATTCTACCTTTACATCATCTACAATGAAAGAGGAGGATTTCACTGTACTGTTAGTAATGGATGAGTACACTCTGCATGCTTCAAATGTTTTAAAATTAAGTTTTATTCCAAGTGTCAAGTGTCCCAAGTAGCCCCGTTCAAGGGGGCTACTCGGGACACTTTTTTTTTGCTTCTGGCACCTTACAAATAGCATATGGAATTTTTTTGGAGAGGCCATGTGATAGCCCTTGCAAAGAGCTTTGAAATGAGCCTAAACTTGTTTATGAAATGTTTCATGGTAAGAAGTTATGAATGAAGAACGTTCAAAATTGTCCCGAGTAGCCCCGGATGACGGTACTTCATTGAAGTATTTTTATCATTAGGTATTCTTTATTGCTTCAAAAGCTTACCTGTTGTTTATCTTTATATTAGATTAGTGTCATTGTTTGAGGGAAAAGACGAATGTTCACATCCATTTTCTAAGCTCCCAAGTTAGTTTTTGATTTTAAAATTTATATTTATATGTACCGTATCATGAACCTCAGTGTGTTTTTTATGATGTGTTTATCATTTGTTTATATAGGTACCTATTAAATTTAGTTTATATCTCAAAAACTTCTAATTTTGTTAAGATCTGGTATTCACTCTATAATACTGCTAGTATTATTTTCTTAATTTTTCAGATCTGTAACGTGATGTCAAGATTTAGTCGCTGGTCATCTGAGGATATGAAGCCTGCTCCTCCAACATTACCATGTGTTCCTCTCCAACCCACTGCCCTCAAAGATAAAGCTACAGTATCTACATTTGTTGATTCAACATTTCTGCCTACCGTAAAAACTGCAACTTCTACTCAAACATTTGGTGAAAAGTTATCAAAGCATCCAATCAAAAATGATGCAATTTTCTCTAAAGCAGTAGGAAACAACCTCAAACCTGAAAAATCTACATGCAGTTTGAGAAAACTCAGCACATCTATTCTGGCCTCAACTGACAAAGCATTTTGCCATTATCAATCAATTGGTGAAATCCCCGTTGGAAATAAAACTAAATTAGCTCCCACTTTTGAAGTACAGTGCTGTTATTCAACTAAAGACTCTGTAGAAGAGAACAAGTTGAATAGTGAATTCATTTCCACTAAAACAGTTGCTACCTGCTCGCCTGAATCTCTTCCTTCAGCTAAATTAACTTATATCCAAAATGTGTCTAAAAATGATAATAAGGCTGCAAAAAGTGAGCACTCAAATCTACTCAATCCTGAAAATCCGGAAATTTTGACAGGAAAGCCAAAACAAAATCTCAATGCTGCCGACAGTTTGTCCAAGTCATTTCATTTTGATCATGGTTTACTTACATCATTTGACAATGCATCCATCAAATCCAGAAAAAGTGCAAGTGAAAATTCCTCAGCAACACCTCAAATAGGTTGTTTGTCAAAGATTTTAAATAACACTCCAGCAGATTATGCATTGAGTAGATTGCAACCTTCTGTTCCCACACAGATGAATAAAATTTCTTTGAACCTTAAGAGCAACATATCTTCTGGTAGGCACATTTTCCTTCCTGGCAACATGCCTCATCAAACTAATAAAGTGAATAATATTGTGTATAAAGTAGGTAATTCTTCATTTGATGAAGATGACACTGAAGTTGAAGATTTTCTCAGCCCTTCCGATAGATGGGCTTCCCAACCCAAGAGTTACAGAGGTCCTAGAAAAGACTTGTTGGCTCTGAATAGAAGAATGGTCAAGCGGGTCAGTAATTATATGACTTTATTTGCTTTTCTATCATGCCTTTTGGTTTTAGCTTCATTTGATTTCTTTGCTTGTTGGATGTTCCCATTACAGTTTAAAAATAATGTTTTACCAGGGAAGTGAATGCAATAAATTAATTGTTTTCAGGAAACATTGAATATTTTTATTTATTGTGTGATGCACTATGACTTTATTGTTTGTTTGACTCATACCCGTTTGATTTTTGCAGGTTGCAAGCGTACACTATCCCGACACAACAACTGATGGTGAAACAAGTGGAATGGGAAGCTCTTTGGATGAGCTTGTTGAATCATCCACTGAAAGTGCATCTGAATCCTCATGTTCATGTGCAGTTGATAGCACATTACAAAACTTGCCTTGCCAATTCAGAACTCATGCCAATAAGTCTGAGTCTAGTGAGAATAAGACCATTTGGGAGATGTCACTCAGCTCATTGAGTAGCTTGAAGGATTTTCCTTTGACCCAGGAGTCCTTAGGAAATAAACCTCAGCATTGCTCTTCAATTAATCTTGATATGTCTCATTCTACTCAAGATGAGAGAAGTTCTCTTTTATTTATTCCTTTGCCTTTATCCTGTCAAGACCCACAAGCAAGCAAGTCAGTTGATTTTCAAGTGAATCCTTGTCACTCCGCATCATCACTTCGAAATAAATCTCGCAGTGCCATATCACGATCTGCCCTTGCCAGCTGCTCGGCTGATGTTGGTGATGGAAATAAATGCTTTACTGATTCGTCCTCAGCTCTACCAAAGGTAACAATTTCAGTTTATTTCCATTTTAAATGATAAGGTACATGTAGTTAAAACTGTTTACAAATTTGTGTGTCTTTCTATTACCTGCATGGTTCAGTATTGCAATTTTATATTTATCAGTTATAACATCCATTTGTGCACTTCAATGAAAAAATGCTAATTTATGAATGAGGACAAATGGAAAGGCAATTTGACTTCTTGCAAGCTGTATGCGATTTACCTTAATAATTTTAATTGATTGGGTTTTTGATAAATGCATTATAAAAAGTTCTCATATTAGGCTAGCAATCTCTATGGCCATGATGATAAGTTCCCAATAAAGAAAATTATTTTGTTTAACAATAAAAACTTTGATAAGGCAAACTGGTCATTCTCTTAAATTATTTTTGAAGAACTGTCCTGCATTTTATCTTATTAGGTTTGGTAAAGTTCCAATCTGCCAAAAGTTGGATCAAAATTCCATCTATTTGTTGTTGCACTAAGTTTCTGGAAATTTTCATTGGTATCACTCATACTCTCTTAACATTGTATGTGCTTCTGTATGTGCTTTGATCCCTATTCAGAGTTCATGAACTATGAGCCATTTCAAATCTTGGTTATCTGACCTCGTCCATGCTTGTTAAAATGGTTTGGCTCTGTCAGAAAATATTTTAAAGGCAGCATTACACAATGTGATATATTTATGTTTATTGACTGCAGCTGTGATGCCTTAAAGAGTTGCCTAACCCCCTAACAGAGTGGAGGGAAGAATAAGAGTTGCCTAACCCCGTTACAGGGTGGAGGGAAGAATAAGAGTTGCCTAGCCCCCTAACAGAGTAGAGGGAAGAATAAGAGTTGCCTAACCCCCTAACAGAGTAGAGGGAAGAATAAGAGTTGCCTAACCCCCTAACAGAGTGGAGGGAAGAATAAGAGTTGCCTAACCCGTTACAGGGTGGAGGGAAGAATAAGAGTTTCCTAACCCCCTAACAGGGTGGAGGGAAGAATAAGAGTTTCCTAACCCCCTAACATGGTAGAGGGAAGAATAAGAGTTGCCTAACCGGGTAACCCCCTAACAGGGTGTAGGGAAGGATGGTGTCAACTAAGGCCATAGCCGCAAGACAGTTGGCTCTTATAAAATTACCAATCATGCAAGCTGACCAAGNTGGTGTCAACTAAGGCCATAGGTGCAAGACAGTTGGCTCTTATAAAATTACCAATCATGCAAGCTGACCAAGGAGCTAGCACAGTGTGTGAGGGCGGCCAGTGGATCGTAATGGGGAGGTGGTTAGAGTTCTTGTTTGATATGTATATCCCAAGCTGAGTAGAGGAGGAAATGTGCGCTTATATATTATAGATCTATTAGAATGGTGCAGGGTGGGATAGTGGGTCATAATTGAGTGAGGATTCCAAAGGGAGAGATAATACGGAGAGAGAGGGGAAAATGTCTATGATGACACCTCATTCCACTGTTCTATAATCTTTTGTGAAAGAAAAACAAAATTTGTGGCAAGTGTCAAGTTGTGTAGTCCATCATGAGGCAGTGCCATGAATGGCAAAGATGTTTATTGAGTCTGGAAAATATCTAGGAAGGCAAGAGAAGGCTGGGAAGATGTAGAGGTGAAAAATACATGGTAGTGAAGCTGTTGCCTCTATGAAAGTGTAGCTAAAGTGAAAATGAAAGTGTGGCTAAAGTGAAAAAGCTAATGTCCTGCAGAATATGGAATGTCATGGCGGACCAATGAGAGTTGGCTGAAAGGTAATGTGACCTATGAGCCCTTTTGAGGAAATAGGGGGCGGACTGTGGCTGCAAGTTTTTTAAGAGGAGACAGGAGACAGCTGCTACAGAAACTTGTAACAACCATGATGAGCTGAGGGATACGCAATAATTAAGGGCATAAATCATTGGTGATTTAATGATACAAACAAATGCAGAGGAATGGATTACAGTAGAAGGTTATTGAAAACACCATATTTATGTCCATTGATTCAATGAGACAAAGGAAGTTATTAATTGCTTTGCTAATATATCTATTGGCTCTTGATAGGGAAATTCATATAAATGGCATTTAGTTGTATTGTAAAATATGGGGGAGTTATCAATCCAGTAATTAATGCTATGGTGGAGGATAAAATGTGTGGTTCAGAATTAAATGGCTGAAAGAGCTTTACTTCCCAAGCAGTATTGCAGAGTAGAACTTGGTTCAATTCTAAATATCTTTGGAACATATTAGTCACGGACTTAATTGAAATTGAATTACGTATTACATTGTAATTGGTTCCTCAGGGGGTTAAACAACCTTATTGGATTAGAGTGAGAATTCACTTGATAGTGCTTGTTTTGGAAGAATGATAATTATTTAATTTATATGTAATTTGTTTTATTGAGAATTTATTTTCTGTTAGTAAAAGATGTGTTAGTGAAAAGTTAAAATACTTGATGAAACAACGGCTTCTGCTAAATTTAAAATATGCAAATGAATATTCAGCTAAAAATGAAAATTGTGTTAGCTTGAGTGGAATGAAATTGCAATTACACAACAATGGAAAAACAAATAATTATAAATATAAATGCGTTGTAAAACTGTCCAGACAATCATCATTGCAGTGTTTTTTGTGACCCTAATTTTACTTCAGCATATAAAAAGTAGGGTGGGGAATTAGGCAGTGATGATGTGCAAAACTCAAGTGCATAATAATAATATTTAAAATTAATTAATGCAAACACAAGCGTAACACATAAAAATGAATCAAATTTGACAGGAATTTTATTCAGTAATGAATGATACTACAATGAATAAGAACCAGAACTCATACAACAATGGGTTTGAAACAGTAGGAAATATTTATTTACTCTTTAAATGAATAAGAAGACAATTATATGTATTTTTCAATTGGGAGGTTCAATTGGAATTTGAACATTATTGCACCAGCAGGCAGCTTGCGTTAAGACCATCGCATTCAATGTGTTATCTTAGAGTGGTTGCATGGATTACATGTGTGATCCATGCAATTGAGGTTGTAACTAGATTTTGTTTATTATATTTCAAAAAATGAACTATATTAGTATGATTCTTAATCAAATAAGACAATGATTGAAGCTCAGATATTATTTCTCAGTTGTTGAATGTTATAACTCTGTGTGCCACACAACCAATCTGTTCAGTTTTTAGCAGACAACCACTGTAGAATTCAGAGTTTTAGAAAGGCCTGCTGAATCTATCAAATTTCCATGTAAAAATTAGGTTAATGAGGTCAGTAAATGTCTGCAACAAGATGCAGACAAATGAGTCAAATTAAAATGTTGGCAACAGTGTAGCACACATGTATAGCACAAACTGGCCACAAATATTTTTATAGAAAATTAAAATAACCTATGGATAATTTATATAATTTTATTGCTAAATTCATCCAAACTTGCTTGATGACATCACTGATTTCATTTTTTTACTAGAAACCATTTGTGATATTGTTGAAGTTTCCTTATCTTTTTTCTTTGCTGCAGTGCCCGCCAGTAAAGAGACGTGGAGGATGGCCTAAAGGAAGGAAAAGGAAACCAGAAATTCCTGGCGCTAAACCTCCTAAAGCTCCTCAAACTGCCTATGTCCTTTTTCTGGCTGATAGACGCAAGTTTTATGATCCCCACAAATACAGCTTTGGAGAGGTGCATTTTCCATCAAGTTATCTGCTCTTCTGTATCTAAAACACTCCGGTTGAGTTCTTGTTATAATTATGACGACATAGACATTGAAAATTTTCAGCATTGATTATATATTTAAATGCATTGCCACTTTAATTTACTTTTATATATGCTGTTGAGTTTTATTAGCTCAATTTTACTCCAACAACATTAATTCAATGTGCTGTAAGTATTTTTAATTTATGCTTCAGATTACCAAACTTGTAGCAGCTGAATGGAACTGTCTAGCTCAGCCTCAACGAGATGTATACAAGAGGCGCTGTGAGCAAGAGAAGAACAGATACCGCAATGAACTCCAAGCGTACAGGCAAAGCCATGATTTTCAGCTCATCATGCGAAAAAAACGACTGAAGCGTGAGTTATGATTTTGTTTGATTTTTGAGCTGCTGCATCTTTGGTTTGTGAGTGATTTAATTAATGTACTCTTGCTTTATACTGTTTTCTCATAACTTTTTGATTCCCCACAAGTTACATAAGTTTTACTTTTTCTAGTGAAGCAATTATGTTATGAATAATTTAGGTTCAGGTTTAATAATATGACTTGAGTATGAAGGTTCCATGACCAACAAAACCTTTATTTCATTATCTTAATTTAACAGCAATACAGTAGATTTGGAACTATGATGAAATCCCATGCATGAAGATATTAACTTTCGTGTAAATATTTGAAACTATTAGTTTTTGATTTACTATTTGGTTTGTGTGCATTGTTTGAAAGCTTGATGCTTCAGTAACAGGTTTGGTAAAAACCCTCTTACATGCACTGAATGTTTAATTATGTCACTAGTATGTACAGAAATTTTATGGTATGAGGAACACATAATATCAAGTGTTTCACTTAACTTATATGGAATGTTTTTATTCAGCTGAATAAAGTATTTTTTGGGTTTCAAAATTGCTTAAGCAAAGATATTAATTTATACTAAAATTATTATTGAATTTTACTTGGCTTTGATCTTTAACTGAGTGCCTGTAGAACTACAAATATAATTTATTTCCTTTTATTAAATATGGAGAAAATTTCATTGTGTGATTTGTTGAAGAATCATTTACATTATTACATCTTTTATTCACTTTATTACAATAGAAGGCAAATTTCCAGAAGGGGCAAATTTTCATTTAATAAATGTGTTTATAACCTTAATTAATTTTATCTCTCTCACAATTTCATATAATTATTCTATGTAATTTTCTTGACCTGCAAGAAGGTCTTGATGCTTCACCCCTGGCTGATTCATAGTGACATATCATAACATAACATAACATAGCATAACATAACATAGTGATGTTGTAGGCCTGATGTGGCCTGTTGCCGATTCTTTTACTTTTCGTGCCTTGTTCACAGAAGATCTAATATCGTGTCATTTGACCGGATCTTTTCATGACTGAAGATAGTTTGAAGTAGCTAGTAGACTTCCACCGGGTTCGATATGGTGCTAGGCATTTCAATTCTGAACATATGTTTTTCCATAGCTTTATCTAGTCTGTTCTTGAACGCATTCATGCTATCAATAGAAGCAACTAATTTTCCCCCCAATGTTTGAATGAAGTTCTCAAATTTTAGGAGCCTTGAGTGGGAGAAACCCTGAGGACTCCTCTGACTGCACTGATGGGCCAGAGGTGAGATGTTCATGTGAAATGTTATTGACATAATAATCCATTTATATAGTTTTCAATCAACGTACTTGTCTAGGGTATTTAATGCACAAGTTTTAAGTACATTGTACAATTCTAATGGATTGTCTGATTGAAGAGGATTTTCTAAATTCTATTTCTTGTTGCATGCATTTGAACACAATCATTTATTTGTTGAAGAGAAAACTTAACACTATAAAGTTAAAGTTAAATGACACAGAGGTCTTTAGCACTTGTACACAAAAAATGTAGGTATCACTTGATGCCATTCTCTATGTTCCAGCATTTGCACAGAGCTGAAATTTGGCCCCATTATAGGATCTGATTTTAGATTGACAGAACATGAGTCTTGTTTTCCAAAATTCCCCATTGGGGAATAACAAATTCTCAAGAAATGTGATTTTAAAATAAAATCCTGTGAATCAGCTCCAGCTTGCAAGCGTTTCAAACTTATTATTATTTCCAAACATTATTTTTCTCCCCTTGTGCAGCAGGCTCTGAATGAAAATCTTGTGTACTGATACACTCAAAAAAAGCGTCTTAACACGTTGACTACGATTGCTTCATCTTGTACAATTATTTCATTTTTTGTACTTTTTTCAAGCAGGGTTGCCAGACGGTCATTCTTTCCGGACAAATTCCGTGATTTAGTTTTTCTCAATTGCGTTGGCTGGCTAAAATTTATGATAGGGGTACTTCCTAATTAAATTTTAAATACTGTAAAAAGAAAATAAATGGAATTTTTATAGCGGAACCTGCAAATAAACTAGTATACATTGAATTATTGGCCTTTTTTGGCCTTTTTTGTTCTCAGATTTGGCCTATTTTAGGCAACCTGAATTATGTACCACTACTTCCTGGAGAAATACATTTCGTGGTACGCATATGTACCAATACGTAGTCAACGTGTTAATAAAAAAACTGAAGAAATAAAAAATTGGTGAAAATTTTTGTAGCATTGAGCGAATGGTCTTTACTATCCAAATTTTGGCAGAATGTTGAGAATTTTTACCTCTTTCTTACAATTGTTGTTTTACCCGATTTTCATGGTGGCTAAGCAATAATAGAAAGAGAAAATTTTGCTAAAGATTTTTTTAAAAATAATTTTTAACATAAAAAAGTGACTAGGGTCCATTGAGAACGTTTTCTTTATATATAACACAGGTAATTCAGGAGATACATATGGTATGGGGAAAAAATTTATTTTGCAGGGTTTTTCAAAAGTCCAGCAGCAATAATTGAACTGCAATTGGTGCCACTTGTTGATTTCATTTTCGGTTTTCGTTATTATTTTGATTTTGTGGAATTTATAGGAAATCTCTACTACAGGGTGAGATAAATAGGTATATACAGAGATTAGTCAAGTTTCTAAATTATTCAAAAGGGATTTATTTTTTTTATGTTGTTGGAGTTGTGTTTGACTAGAAATAACATGATTGCAGAATGAACTTATCATTTATGCGGGCTGTTTGCTATTAGGTTAGATTACTTTTAGTAATTACAAAGCCTTAATTGAGTTGTGTTAATTGACTCCCAAGTGTAAAGTTAAGATTTATTAGCCAAATAATGTTCAATATGTGATTTTATGTATGTAAGTTAGGATAGTGGATGGTGGGTATGAAAAAGTTGGACATTGTTGTTGTGAGTGATTTGTGATGATGTGTGTAGAAGAATGTGCTGGTGAGTCATGTCATGTTATTCTAATATAATTCTTAGGATATATTATGAAGTGTTTTCATGTGAAGTGTGTTTGATATGTGTTGGTTTGTTGAATATGAAGGGTTGTATGGAGGTTGGTTCCCTTTGTTTGCTGGTTGAATGTAAAATATTCGCACATGTCTGTTTTTGCTGGAGCACTTAATCTCTTGTTCTTTTTCTTCCAAATTATAATTTCTATTCATGACCAGACATGAACATTTATTGAAAAAAGCCATTGGTTGCAACTATGGCCATAAATAACTGTTCATATTTCCACAAACAATGCTCCTAATGGACAATCAGACATAAACACTAGTTTGTTATTAATATGGTTTAACTTGTTAAATCTAATTTAGAGGGTGGTTGTTCTATTTAAAAAATTTATTATGTATTTAGATGATAATATGCAGCCTTGTATAAAAATGTTTATCACCTTGTACGAGTTAGTGGAGGTTTCATGTGTCTAATTTATTATGCATATTGAGATGATGATATCCCAGCTCATTTATGAATGTTAATCACCTTGTACCAATTTGGATATTATATATCATCATGATGATGATTATATTGTTAATGACCTTGTACCAGTTAGTGGAGGTTTCACGTGTCTAATCCAACATATGAAGCAGCATTTGGTTGCCAGGACGATGCTCCAGAGGAGCTGTACTGCAGCAAGTGTGACAAGCTCTTCAGCTCGCTGCATAACAAGAGGCTTCATCTCTACGGCCGCCCCCACAACAGGGTGGGTGTTGTGTGTGCAGTATTGTTAATTTTAAAAAATAAATAGTATTATTAAATGAATATTTGAAAAATAAAAAGTATTATTAATCATCTCTACGGCCGCCCCCACAACAGGGTGGGTGTCGTGTGTGCTGTATTATTAATTTTAAACATAAAGAGTATTATTAATTTAATATTTTAAATATAAAGAGTATTATTAATCATCTCTACGGCCGCCCCCACAACAGGGTGGGTGTCGTGTGTGCTGTATTATTAATTTTAAAAATAAAGTGTATTATTAATTTAATATTTTAAATATAAAGAGTATTATTAATTGAGCAGTCAATTATAATGTTGTACGATAGTTTTTATTTTGCATAGCTATGACTTATTTCATCATTAAACTTCTGAACTATTGTATAGATTGAAATTTTTTGAAGACAGCCACTTCACATAATTTATTTATACATTCTGTTTGGATGAAGATATGATATAAAATTAAATTTTTTAATCCTTCCGGAAATTTTTTTTCATGTCTTGGTGGCCTAAATTTTAATGTTATTTACAATTTGTTAGTTTAGTTATTATTAATTATAAATTGTTATTCAATTTAAAAGTATTTATTAGTAAAGCTATGAATTAGTTCCCTAATGCCCTACATGATCCAGCAAGAGTTTCTTGCAAGCATTTTTTTATGTTTCTCTTCTTAATTTTGCTAAATTTTTGATTGTTTAGTTGCACTTTTTTCAATTGGAGAATCAAAATTATTCATTATGATTGTTTTATATCAGACTGTTAGTTTGATATAGATTTTACACATTTTAAAGCGCCATTCTCAGTGATTTGACTGTCAGGGTTTTGCTGTGCACTTGGCAGAAAAAACTTTCAACTTCCTGAAAAGAAGAGTCTTGTTTTAAGTAAAAAATTTCTTTACCAATAAGCCAATCTTTCTGAAACTTTATATATCATGTAAAATACTATTACAGAAACATTCTATTAGCTTTAATTCTTTCAAAAAATGAATGGAACCATGGAAATGTGGTAATAAAATGGATGACATAAGAAAAATCTTAAACTTGTACAGTTTCAGAATTGAATTTGTGAAAAATACCTTAAGTATTATATTCCTATTCCGAATCTGTAGCCCCTTTGTACTCTGTAATACTCTGTACTTGTTTTATTGAAGCAATAAAACTGTGAAAGGCCAAGTTAAATTTATTCAAGATAATTCATTTGAATTTTGCTGCTTCTATCAAGTAGATGTCTTGAAAGCAATGCTCAGCTATTTGGATTGACTGCTGCTAACAGAGCTATTTATTTAAACCTGTTGAGCTGCTTTATCTTAGATATCATTGCGTCATCAGACATGAACCAAATAACTATTAATTTAATTGACTGCTGCTAACAGAGCTATTGAACTAAACCTGTTGAGCTGCTTTATCTTAGATATCATTGCATCATCAGACATTAACCCAATAACTATTAATTTAATGCAATGTTGGTTCAAATGATTCTGTTAACTATATTGCCAGGCTTGAAGTGCTTGTTATTTTAGTGCTACTCATTTGATGTTTGAAGGATCCATGTTTATTCTCTGGAAAGATGTTTAACCTTTTATGTCATCAGTTAGTAATCTTGAAACAGTTATGTAGTATAATAGTATTAACAATGTCAATCAAATTCATGGCCACTCAAGAAGGAAATAAATGGCAAGAAAATTTAGAAATCGTCATTAAAATCTTCTCAGACTGGAAGAAAAAATGTCTGAGGTAGCCTAAAACTCCTGCTACAAATTGTCTCATATAGTAATTATTTTAAATATATCTCTTTATTGGATTTTTAGGTGATCTCATGGTACGTCAAAGGCCATCAACAAAATTTTTCCTGGCAATAACTTTTTGAGCATAAGGCTAACTTTTCTTGAACATTAAAATGGTCCAAGTCACCTCGTTTTGCAGTGTAAACTTCAATTCCTGCTCTCTGTAAGATCATGTCACCTAATATATTAGCTGACATTATTATTAATATTATTATTATTAAGTATATTGTTCAATTGATGCAAGGACGAGCTTTGCTAACTATTGGAAGTTTGTTTATTGTACAATCCATCTGAAAATAGGTTGTTACCTATTGTAAAGTAGTGTATTGTATGATGACCATTCACCAGAGAACAGACTTCATTATTGTTGTCAGGGAGTGTATTGTATGGTTCACCAGAGAACAGACTTCATTATTGTTGTCAGGAAGTGTATTGTATGGTTCACCAGAGAACAAACATCATTATTGTTGTCAGGGAGTGTATTGTATGATCTGCTCTATCAATAAGATTCAAGTGTGACTGTGAGGAAAATATATATGCCAGGCAGACAGGGTTAAATTTAGTGTAGATTATATTATGCGTGTGCTAGATACAAGATGTGGTTTTTAATTAAGCATCTGGAGTTTATCAATAAGTATTTGCTTGATGTGCAGGCGCAGCCAGTCCGCAAAGCCCGCAATTCCGCGCCATCTTGTGGTGCAGATTATAACACAGACTATAACACAGATAACACAGACTATGATGAAGCTAGTACTGCTTCACTACACCATTCTATGGTGCCTCATCGCTCTTCCTCCACCACATCACCTTCCACTTCACCATTCCCCCTCACGGCCTCCTCCCCCGGCACCAGTGTGCCCGCCACATCCGCGTCAGAAGACGACGAACTTCCCGTCTCCAGCGCCAGGAGGGAGCAGCTCCATGCTCCTAATTATGGAGGTGACATGCCTTCTTGCTCGTTTACTCTCATCTTTTATCATTTCTTTGTGTTCTATTTAATTGTGGTCTCACCAGTCTATCATAAATTTTCTTTAACTTCCCGTCAAAAATTCCCATAGCGCCAGGAGAGATCAACTCCATTTACTCTAATTTTTAGCGCATTTTCTCATTTATGGAAAAAAGACGCTATTGTTCTCGTCATGTCTGTCCGTCCGTCCGTGACTACACGTTTTCGTCGACGAGAAAATGCGCTCTCTGTCACTCACTGCAGTGAGTTATATTTTTATCATTTCTCTGTGATCTATTTAATTGTTGTGGTCTCACCAGTCTATCGTAAATTGTCTTGAACTCTCATTAAGATTATATATGAGAGCAGATTAGAGTCTAGATATTGTCATTCTTAAAACTCTTGCTTGTTCTTTTCAAAGTATGGCTTGCAAATATTTTGACCTAATTGTTAACGGTTAGGCTAGAAGGCTAACAGTTTCGACCCACAATTTCTGATGATTTCGCTCCACGAAATCATCACCGACAGATTTCAAGCATTGAGATAATAATCATCAATTACAAGAGAAAGAAAGGTAAGAATGAGTTGGTGTATGTTACAATTGACTGCTAAGAAGTCTTAATGAAGTCGTTTAATCAGGACAGTAAATACAGTTGTGCAAAAATGTGAAAGAACGCTGAGAAGACTGTTGACTAGCTACTTACTTTTAAAGCTCTAACTTTCCTAATGAGACTACAGTGTTAAGATGATAAAAATTTTATGATTTGCATGAGAAAATTTGCACACTGTAGCAGTTTAATTCAAACGCATTAGTAATAGTTTAGTAATATAAAGCCTTAATTTTTGTGTATATTCTAATTAATAATTAAGTAATAAAAAATTGAACCTGTGAAACCTAGGATCAATGGCAAATAAACCTGGATACATTTCTTATTGGCTATAGCATCCATGTGTCCAACAAAGGTTTCTCTTACTGCATAATAATATATGTATATATATTATTATAATATAATATATGTATATATATTATAATAATATAATATGTCCCGAGATATATTTTTTGTCCATGGCGAAATTTTTCCCTGTAAGATTAAAGTTTAAAGCTCTTTAAATTTGATGTTGCACTTCATGACATTGCAATATCACTATTATCCAGTATTTTAGTTTACTACATTTGATTTGATGTTAAGACAATTAAATTGGTCTTTTCCGATTTCTGACTTGATACTTGACACAACNTGCAAAGTATGGCTTGCAAATATTTTGACCTAATTGTTAACGGTTAGGCTAGAAAACTAACAGTTTCGACCCACAATTTCTGATGATTTCGCTCCACGAAATCATCACCGACAGATTTCAAGCATTGAGATAATAATCATCAATTACAAGAGAAAGTCAGGTAAGAATGAGTTGGTTTATGTTGCAATTGATTGCTAAGAAGTCTTAATGAAGTCTTTTAATCAGGACAGTAAATACAGTAGTGCAAAAATGTGAAAGAAAGCTGGGAAGACTGTTGACGAGCTACTTACTTTTAAAGCTCTAACTTTCCTAATGAGACTACAGTGTTACAAGAGGATGTCCTAAACACTAGCAGCTGTGGGCATTGCCATGGCTTCAAGATTAGAAAAATTTTAGGATTTTCATAAGAAAATTTGAACACTGTAGCAGTTTGATTCGAAGGTATTAGTAATAGTTTAGTAATATAAAGCCTTCATTTTTGTGTACGTATCTCCTAATGAATAATTATGTAATAAAAAATTGAACCTGTGAAACCTAGGATCAATGGAAAATAAACCTGGACGCATTTCTTATTGGCTATAGTTTCGGTGTGTCCAAAAAAAGGTTTCTCTTACCGCATAATAATATATGTCCCGAGATATATTTTTTATGTACCGTACAGCAAAATTTTTCCCCGTATGACTAAAGTCTAAAGCTCTTTCAATTTTATGTTGCGCTTCATGAAATTGCAATATCACCAGTATCCAGTATTTTAGTTCACTACATTTCATTTGATGTTAAGACAATTAAATTGTTTTTTTCCGATTTCTGACTTGATACTTGACACAACTGATGCCTTGCAACTGATGCCTTGCAACTGATGTGTTGCAACTGATGCCTTGAAACTGATGTGTTGCAACTGATGTGTTGCATATGATGTGTTGCAACTGATGTGTTGCAACTGATGCCTTGAAACTGATGTGTTGCAACTGATGTGTTGCAACTGATGTGTTGCAACTGATGTGTTGCAACTGATG